>NC_060177.1:9693158-9700658 GCF_021184085.1 Oncorhynchus gorbuscha
TACTTACTGCCTGCTATGACATAAGTAATTTTTCAGGGCCCTATGGCTTGGGGATTATAATGTCAAAGTGAGGTGCACAGATTGTGTGTATGTGTGTGTGTATGTGTGTGTGTATGTGTGAATATCTGCTAAATATCTGTATGTGATCAATTATTTTGATTTGATTGATTGGAGTCATTTGAAAGCATCAAGTTGATCACATTGCTGTCTGTCTCTATCAGTGTCTGTATCTGTCTTCAGTCATCTCTATGTCTGTAGGTCTGCATGCACTGTGTCTGTTTGTATATGTATGTCTGTATCTGTCTGTCTGTATTGTCTGTCTGTATCTGTATGTCTGTATCTGTCTGTCTGCATGCACTGTGTCTGTTTGTAATGTATCTGTCTGTTGTATCTGTATGTCTGTATCTGTCTGTCCCATGCATTTTGTTTGGTCCTGTAAGTCTGTTTTCTGATCAAACTTTTTGTATTGTTGTACATATCTGACTGTAAAAACATCTGTCTGAAATCATCTCCTGGATTTTCTTTAGAAAATCTGTTTGTAAATATTCCCATCTGCAGAGTTTCTGTCTGTCTGTTGTATACAAATGTAAGTAAGGTTTGAAATCTACTATGTTTTTGTCAAATGTTGTATCTCTTTTGTCTGTCTTATTGTCTGTCAATCTGCAGTCTATCTGTCTGTTTATTTCTAATTACATTATGACCATCTGCACAAGAAAGAAATGGGCCTGCCAGAGGCTGACCATCTAGATGTCAGTCTGCATGCCTGTGTCTGTTTGTATCTGTCTGTCTGTATCTGCTCTGTTTGTACTGGTGTGGTATCTGTCTGTCTGTATCTGTCTTATCCTCCCTGAATCTGTCTGTCTGTTTGTCCATTATAAGGAAAATGTTTGCACTGGTCTTCAGATCAGTGTTTATCTGTCTGTCTGTATTGTCCTGGATCTGAAAGCAGAGGTCTTTGTCTGTTTCTGTCTAGTCTTTAGAACGTTTTAGTAAATCAAATCCCTGTCTGTATCTGGGATTTCCACACACAACATGTCAAACACTGTCACATGCACTGAGTCTGTTTGAACACAGTCTGTCTGTATCTGTCTGACTGCATGCACTGTGACACACACACTGTCTGTCTGTATCTGTCTGTCTGTATCTGTATGTCTGTATCTGTCTGTCTGCATGCACTGTGTCTGTTTGTATCTGTCTGTCTGTATCTGTCTGTCTGTATCTGTCTGTTTGTATCTGTCTGTCTGTATCTGTCTGTCTGTATCTGTCTGTCACATCTGTCTGTCTGGTCTGTATGACGACAGTCTCCTAGTAGGATTAGTCTGTACCTGTTCCTTCTGCAGCAAAAGACAGCTTAGCTTCTGTCTTATCAGTCTGTCTGATATCTGGGTCTTGTCTGTCAGTTCTCAACACTTGGTTTGTAAATGATGAAATGTATCTGTCTGTCAGACTCACACTGTACAGTCTGTATCATGTCTGTCTGCATGCACTGTGTCTGTTGACAAAGTATCTGTCTGTCTGTATCTGTCTGTCTGTATCTGTCTGTCTGTATCTGTCTGTCTGTATCTGTATGTCTGTTTCTGTCTGTCCATGCACTGTGTCAAAACATATGGTCTGTTTCTGTATCTGTCTGTCTGCATGCACTGTGTCTGTTTGGAAAACAGAGGTCTGAATGATCGTCTGTCTGTATCTGTCTGTCTGATCTGTATGTCTGTAATGTCTGTCTGCAGCACTGTGAGTTTTATCTGTCTGGAATGTCTGTCTGTCCTGTCTTCTGTATCTCCCTGTCTGATCCATGTCTGTTTCTGTCTGTCTGCATACACTGTGTCTGTTTGTATATGTATGTCTGTATCTGTCTGTCTGCATGCACTGTGTCTGTTTGATCTGTCTGTCTGTATCTGTCTGGATCTGTCTGTCTGGATCTGTATGGATCTGTCTGTCTGCATGCACTGTGTCTGTTTGTATATTATGTCTGTATCTGTCTGTCTGCATGCACTGTGTCTGTTTGTATCTGTCTGTCTGTATCTGTCTGTCCATCTCCGTCTGTCCATTTCCATCTGTCTGCTCCAGTCCGTCGGCCTGTCTTAACACCTGACTGTCTGGAGTTCAAATTGACACCAGCCTCTGGTCAAAGGTCATGTCCAGCTCCCTCCTATGTGAAACTGAACCAAGTTAACTGTAGAAGGGAGGCATGGATGGGGTTGGGGTGATCCCATTGCTAAAACACCTATATTAATTGAATTGGTGGTTGAATCAGGTGTGTTAGTGCTGGGCTGGAACAAAGAATACTGCGTTGTAGGAAGAGTGCAGGTCTTGACCCAGTTGGTGTGCTTGTTCTGATTGGAACTGTATGGTCATTGCTTCAAGCCAGGCTTGTTTACATGTATCTACAAGGTGGAGAGATTCTTTAACAGTTGTGAATGACACATTTTCCATTGGTGGGCAAGAGAACGGACATCGCTGAAAGGATTGTTGATACGAGCCAGGTATAACTATGGTGAGTCACAAACCTGGATGAGATGGAGAGAATTGAAAGCTGGCTGCAGTCTGTCAGAGGTGGGTTTACCTGGGTCCCTGTTCAACCAAACAGAAGAAAACTAACTGAACAGGGAGGGACTTACCGGGCTTGTCCAATAAGACATTTGAGTTGTTCATTTTTTTAAAAATTCAGTCACATGCTCTAATGAACACCCCTGAATTCAGCAAGAAAATGTTGGACAAAAGACTGAGAAAAAGGCTTTGTCCCAAATGGCATCGGGTTCTGGTCAATAGAAGTGCACTTTACAGTGCTACTTTATGGAATAGGAATAGGGTGTCATTTGGGATCACTACTTACTGCCTGCTATGACATAAGTAATTTTTCAGGGCCCTATGGCTTGGGGATTATAATGTCAAAGTGAGGTGCCAGATTGTGTGTGTATGTGTGTGTGTATGTGTGTGTGTATGTGTGAATATCTGCTAAATATCTGTATGTGACCAATTATTTTGATTTGATTGATTGGAGTCATTTGAAAGCATCAAGTTGATCACATTGCCCTCGTCTATCAGTGACGAAAATCACTTCCCAGTCACTCTACCCTGCAGGGTTCCATAACTGGTGGCTGGGACAATTTGGCCCATGGGTGATTTTACTTGGCCCCCAAGTTTTCTGATCAAACTTTTTTTATTGTTGTACATAAAGACTGTAAAAACATCTGGAAATCATCTCCAAGGATTTTCATTTAGAAAATCTGTTTGTAAATATTCCCATATGCAGAGTAGACGTGATTGTATACAAATGTAAGTAAGGTTTGAAATTACTATGTTTTTGTCAAATGTTGTATCTCTTTTGGCTTCTTGCGGTCAATCTGCAGTCTACAATTTATTTCTAATTACATTACAGCCCCCTGACCATCTGCACAAGAAAGAAATCTGCCAGAGGCTGAATCTAGATGATGATCCCTGGGTCTGCTATAGTGGGACAGCTCTGTTTGACTGGTTGGTGATACGGGATCAGCTTACCCTCCCTGAATCCTATTGTTTACCATTATAAGGAAAATGTTTGACGGACTTCAGATCAGTGTTTAGGGCTGGCTGCTTGTCCTGGAGAGAAAGCAGAGGTCTTTGGAGGTTCCCTAGCTTTAGAACGTTAGAAATCAAAGCCCTGGAATTGGGATTAATCCACACACAAGCACGCAAACACACACAAGCCGGAGTCTATTGAAACAGACTCACTCTAGAGACTCATTCCAGAATTTACACACACACGTGCACACACACACAGACAGACACATAGTATTTGCACGCACGCACGCACGGGGCACGCTCTGGGCACGTTACGCACGCACGCACCGGGTTGGCACTATTGTAAATGACACACAGTGTACACACACACACACACAATAGTACACACACACACACACACTGGCACACACACAGGGTCTATATAGACGACAGGCTCCATAGAGGATTAGTCTAGGACCTGTTCCTTCCTTAGAAAAGACAGCTTAGCTTCCTTCAGTCCTGATACTCTGGGGCTTGTCTGTCAGTTCTCAAGCCACTTGGGCAAAAGAAGAAATGTACTGTCGCCAGACTCACTACCCCACAGTCTAACCATGGTCCATGAAACAAAACCAAACTGCAATGACAAAAGATATTCAGTCACTCTCGAAGGAAAATAGGGTCCTAGATCTTTGCTGCCCTGTCAGATCCTTTAGTCTGTCTGTTTGGTGTTACAATGAATTGCCAAGGCAGTACAAACAGGTAGGAAAACAGAGGTATGATAAAACAATCTCTGTGTTGATATGGATGTGGATCACAGGAGGTTGGTGACACCTCAATTGGGAAGGATGACTCGTGGTAATGTCTGGAGCGGAGTTTGGAATGGTATCAAATACATGTCTTCCATGTGCCTGATGCCATTCCATTGGCTCCGTTCCAGGCAATATTATGAGTCGTCCTCCCCAGCAGACTCCTGTGATCTGGATGATGTATGGACTATTGATGGAAGAGAATAGTATGAGAAAGGCTACAGCTGGAATTAGATTGAACCAGGGCTACCACTGAAATTAGATTGAACCAGGACTACCACTGGAATTAGATTGAACCATGACTACCACTGGAATTAGATTGAACCAGGGCTACCACTGGAATTAGATTGAACCATGGCTACCAGTGGAATTAGATTGAACCATGGCTGGGTGAAATTAGATTGAACCAGGGCTATTGTGAAATTGATTGAACCAGGGCTACCACTGGAATTAGATTGAACCATGACTACCACTGGAATTAGATTGAACCAGGGCTACCACTGGAATTAGATTGAACCATGGCTACCACTGGAATTAGATTGAACCAGGGCTACCACTGGAATTAGATTGAACCATGGCTACCAGTGGAATTAGATTGAACCATGGCTCTGGAATTAGATTGAACCATGGCTACCAGGAATTAGATTGAACCATGGCTACCAGTGGAATTAGATTGAACCATGGCTATCAGTGGAATTAGCCACTTATAGTGTACTACTTGGACCAAAAGTCTGGCACCATATAGGGAAGAGGGTGGCTCTGGGCTAGGGTTAGGATAGACCAGGTTGGCCTATTGTAAATGACTGCCAGTGTAGTTGGATAGACAGAATAGTATTTGTGTGTGGGGCTGGCTCTGGGCTGGGTTAGGATAGACCAGGTTGGCCTATTGTAAATGACTGCCAGTTAGTTTACACAGAATCAGTTATTCAGTTTTCTGGCTCGAATGAACAGGAACGTGAGTCGGAGTAGTGCCACCAATCAGCTTTTGTCCGGTCAGTGCTGATCTGCTAAAGTGTCTTCCAATGGGCTGAGTCTATTTGTTTGTGATTGATGCTCTCAAGCACACTCCATAACCGATGAACCAGGTAAAGGCTATCAAATGACTGCCAGTGTAGTTGGATAGACAGAATAGTATTTGTGTGTGTGGGGCTGGCTCTCTGGGTTAGGATAGACCAGGTTGGCCTATTGTAAATGACTGCCAGTGTAGTTGAATAGACAGAATAGTATTTGTGTGTGTGGGGCTGGCTCTGGGCTGGGTTATGATAGACCGGGTTGGCCTATTGTAAATGACTGCCAGTGTAGTTGGATAGACAGAATAGTATTTTTGTGTGTGGGGCTGGCTCTGGGCTGGGTTAGGATAGACCGGGTTGGCCTATTGTAAATGACTGCCAGTGTAGTTGGATAAACAGAATAGTATTTGTGTGTGTGGGGCTGGCTCTGGGCTGGGTTAGGATAGACCAGGTTGGCCTATTGTAAATGACTGCCAGTGTAGTTGGATAGACAGAATAGTATTTTGTGTGTGGGGCTGGCTCTGGGCTGGGTTAGGATAGACCAGGTTGGCCTATTGTAAATGACTGCCAGTGTAGTTGGATAGACAGAATAGTATTTGTGTGTGTGGGGCTGGCTCTGGGCTGGGTTAGGATAGACCAGGTTGGCCTATTGTAAATGACTGTTAGTGTAGTTGAATAGACAGAATAGTATTTGTGTGTGTGGGGCTGGCTCTGGGCTGGGTTAGGATAGACCAGGTTGGCCTATTGTAAATGACTGCCAGTGTAGTTGAATAGACAGAATAGTATTTGTGTGTGTGGGGCTGGCTCTGGGCTGGGTTAGGATAGACCAGGTTGGCCTATTGTAAATGACTGCCAGTGTAGTTGGATAAACAGAATAGTATTTGTGTGTGTGGGGCTGGCTCTGGGCTGGGTTAGGATAGACCAGGTTGGCCTATTGTAAATGACTGCCAGTGTAGTTGGATAGACAGAATAGTATTTGTGTGTGGGGCTGGCTCTGGGCTGGGTTAGGATAGACCAGGTTGGCCTATTGTAAATGACTGCCAGTGTAGTTGGATAGACAGAATAGTATTTTGTGTGTGGGGCTGGCTCTGGGCTGGGTTAGGATAGACCGGGTTGGCCTATTGTAAATGGCTGCCAGTGTAGTTGGATAGACAGAATAGTATTTGTGTGTGTGGGGCTGGCTCTGGGCTGGGTTAGGATAGACCAGGTTGGCCTATTGTAAATGACTGCCAGTGTAGTTGGATAGACAGAATAGTATTTGTGTGTGGGGCTGGCTCTGGGCTGGGTTAGGATAGACCAGGTTGGCCTATTGTAAATGACTGCCAGTGTAGTTGGATAGACAGAATAGTATTTGTGTGTGTGGGGCTGGCTCTGGGCTGGGTTAGGATAGACCAGGTTGGCCTATTGTAAATGACTGCCAGTGTAGTTGAATAGACAGAATAGTATTTTGTGTGTGGGGCTGGCTCTGGGCTGGGTTAGGATAGACCAGGTTGGCCTATTGTAAATGACTGCCAGTGTAGTTGGATAGACAGAATAGTATTTGTGTGTGTGGGGCTGGCTCTGGGCTGGGTTAGGATAGACCAGGTTGGCCTATTGTAAATGACTGCCAGTGTAGTTGGATAAACAGAATAGTATTTGTGTGTGTGGGGCTGGCTCTGGGCTGGGTTAGGATAGACCAGGTTGGCCTATTGTAAATGACTGCCAGTGTAGTTGGATAGACAGAATAGTATTTGTGTGTGGGGCTGGCTCTGGGCTGGGTTAGGATAGACCAGGTTGGCCTATTGTAAATGACTGCCAGTGTAGTTGGATAGACAGAATAGTATTTGTGTGTGTGGGGCTGGCTCTGGGCTGGGTTAGGATAGACCAGGTTGGCCTATTGTAAATGACTGCCAGTGTAGTTGGATAGACAGAATAGTATTTGTGTGTGTGGGGCTGGCTCTGGGCTGGGTTAGGATAGACCAGGTTGGCCTATTGTAAATGACTGCCAGTGTAGTTGGATAGACAGAATAGTATTTTGTGTGTGGGGCTGGCTCTGGGCTGGGTTAGGATAGACCAGGTTGGCCTATTGTAAATGACTGCCAGTGTAGTTGGATAGACAGAATAGTATTTGTGTGTGTGGGGCTGGCTCTGGGCTGGGTTAGGATAGACCAGGTTGGCCTATTGTAAATGACTGCCAGTGTAGTTGGATAGACAGAATAGTATTT
>NC_060177.1:9705658-9753158 GCF_021184085.1 Oncorhynchus gorbuscha
TCATGTATGACAGCCATGCTCCGCAGCTTCTCCTGTCTATATTCCTCTTCTGTTTCGGAGTGAAGGCGATGACTGGTAAGTACAACGTAACACCTGCGTTGTAGATACTTTGTAACTTTGAATCATTGTTTTGCCAGGGAGCCTGTAGTGGTTGTCGGATCTCTCTCCTTCTCTCTCTCTCTCTCTCTCTCTCTCTCTCTCTCTCTCTCTCTCTCTCTCTCTCTCTCTCTCTCTCTCTCTCTCTCTCTCTCTCTCTCTCTCTCAATTAAATTTAAATGGGCTTTGTTTGCTTGGGGAATCTGTCTCTCGCTCTCTCTCTCTTGCTCTCTCTTTTATTTTTCTCTCCCTCTATCTCTCTATTTTATTTCCCCCCCTCTATCTCTCTCTCTCTCTCTCTCAAAATGTTCTGTGCTGCTCTGCAAGAGTAACTTTGCTGCAGCTGTGTCTGCGTTTTCTCTGCCGTTTTCCAGCGCCCCTCTCACAACGAAGTTACACACAATGCGAGATGAGTTGAATAAGTGACTTGAATAAGTTCGATGACCCCAAATATACCTTATTTAATGACCAATACATAGTACAATTCTCCCCATTTGTTGTGAAATAGGCTGCTATGTCATTGAATAACTAGCCTACATCACACCACAAACAGCTCAAGACAACTTGGCAATATGAAAACAATAGCATATTGTTTTCAAACAGACGTTGACACAGAAAGTTACACTCAATGTTTCATAAGTTATTCCCTTCTCCTTTCCCATAGACCACTCCTGTTTTAACACGGACTTAGTGGACATGGTGGTCCCCGTGGAGCTCTCTGGAGAGGAGGCTCACCTGTTGCATGACTCATCCAGGCGCAGCGCGCGTCGGCGCGGCCAGCGCTCTGTCGATTCCCGGGGTGGACTAAACTCTGTGGAGGACACCTTGTTTTTATCTTTACCTGCGTTTGGAAAAGACCTGTACTTACGCCTGAAAAGGGATGCCGCTTTTCTGTCTGAGGGGTTTGTGGTCGAGGAGAGGGGAGGCGAAACAGACCCCCCTAAATGGTCGCACCTGGCCAGAGACCAGCTCTGCTTCTACTCGGGATGGATTGTCAACCACACTGACTCTTTTGCCTCCCTCAACACCTGCAGCGGTCTGGTAAACTACTTCTCCTTCACCTGCTATTGTTTTCTGGGAGGTTTTAAGTGTTCAGGAATTCATACTGTAGCTTTATATTGTTACACACACACACACACACACACACACACACACACACACACACACACACACACACACACACACACACACACACACACACACACACACACACACACACACACACACACACACACACACACACACACACACACACACACACACACACACACACACACACACACACACACACACACACGACTGTCACTTCCATTCATAATAACTACCCTGAACTACACACACCATAATAACTACCCTGATCTACACACACCATAATAACTACCCTGAACTACACACACCATAATAACCTCCCTGATCTACACACACCATAATAACCTCCCTGATCTACACACACCATAATAACCTCCTTGATCTACACATACCATAATAATAATCTACACACACCATAATAACCTCCCTGATCTACACACACCATAATAACTCCCTGATCTACACACACCATAATAACTACCCTGACTCATAATAACTACACACCATAATAACTACCCTGATCTACACACACCATAATAACTACCCTGAACATAACAACTACACCATAATAACTACCCTGATCTACACACACCATAATAACCCTCCCTGATCTACACACACCATAATAACTACCCTGATCTACACACACCATAATAACTACCCTGTACTACACACACCATAACAACTACCCTGATCTACACACACCATAATAACTACCCTGATCTACACACACCATAATAACTACCCTGTACTACACACACCATAACAACTACCCTGATCTACACACACCATAATAACTACCCTGATCTACACACACCATAATAACTACCCTGTACTACACACAGCATCTTATGTCATTGACAGTAGAGTCAGATCGGATGGATCCAAACCAACATGAGCATATGAGTTAAAGTCAAAAGAATTGGACAAATTGCATGATCTTTTTCTTGGCATTTCATGCATTCTAAAGTCAGTGGGCCTGGCAGGTTTTTTTCTCTCCCCAGGCCTGCGTGGGATATTATTATCTGGAAAATGAGGTCACGATTGTTTAAATGTTATATCCATTTGTGGAGGGATAGAAGTGGCTCAGGATAGCTGACACCTACAGCCGTATATAAGGACGAAGGCTGACTTAAGTTGTGTGTGTGCACATACATGCACGTGTGTGCCGGCACGTACACACACACACACACACACACACACACACACACACACACACACACACACACACACACACACACACACACACACACACACACACACACACACACACACACACACACGCACACGCACACGCACACACACGCACACGCACACAGGTGCAGGGCCTTTCCTGTGTTGCAGCAGCATTGTTTACACTGAGGCTCAGCTTGGAGCTAGTGCCTGGTGGATGTCTTTCCTGTGTTGCAGCAGCATTGTTTACACTGAGTCTGAGCTTGGAGCTAGTGCCTGGTGGATGTCTTTCCTGTGTTGCAGCAGCATTGTTTACACTGAGGCTCAGCTTGGAGCTAGTGCCTGGTGGATGTCTTTCCTGTGTTGCAGCAGCATTGTTTACCCTGAGTCTTAGCTTGGAGCTAGTGCCTGATGGATGTCTTTCCTGTGTTGCAGCAGCATTGTTTACCCTGAGTCTTAGCTTGGAGCTAGTGCCTGGTGGATGTCTTTCCTGTGTTGCAGCAGCATTGTTTACCCTGAGTCTTAGCTTGGAGCTAGTGCCTGGTGGATGTCTTTCCTGTGTTGCAGCAGCATTGTTTACCCTGAGTCTTAGCTTGGAGCTAGTGCCTGGTGGATGCCTTTCCTGTGTTGCAGCAGCATTGTTTACACTGAGTCTTAGCTTGGAGCTAGTGCCTGGTGGATGTCTTTCCTGTGTTGCAGCAGCATTGTTTACCCTGAGTCTTAGCTTGGAGCTAGTGCCTGGTGGATGTCTTTCCTGTGTTGCAGCAGCATTGTTTACACTGAGGCTCAGCTTGGAGCTAGTGCCTGGTGGATGTCTTTCCTGTGTTGCATTAGCATTGTTTACCCTGAGTCTTAGCTTGGAGCTAGTGCCTGGTGGATGTCTTTGCTATATTAGCCTGCTGTGGCTACAGTATGTTGTAACACACTTAGCACAGTGTTCTATTTTACCCTGAAATACCAGCCGTTATTCACTTAACCCTGCCTCACACTGGAAGCTCTGAGGCTGGCCGCATGCAGGCTCTGCTTTCACATTGTGTCGTGTTGTGAATGTGGCCAAGTGAACAGCCACATGCCTGTTTAAGGCTAAGACTTTCTTTCTTTCTTTCTCTCTCTCTCTCTCTCTCTCTCTCTCTCTCTCTCTCTCTCTCTCTCTCTCTCTCTCTCTCTCTCTCTCTCTCTCTCTCTCTCTCTCTCTCTCTCTCTCTCTCTTTTCTCCTCTCTACTCTACTTCACTGTGTACATAACCGTGATTGCTGAATGGACAATTAGTCATCGGTGTCTCTTTTTAAAAATATTTATTTTTACCTTCGGCTTATTCTGACCGAGAAGAAGACAGCATTATCCTTCCAACGCTAGTTGCCATGGAAACGGCTCATAGGTTCTGTAATTGCTGCCGCTGGGCTTTTGGAATACCTTTAAGACACTGTGTGTGGCTCTGGATTGCTTGTTAATGCCATGTCAACTCATTTTACTAGCCCTGCCAGGCGCAGCTTTACAATATAACCATGGATCCTTAGTAAAGCCTTACAAAACCTTGAAGCAGGCCAATTCTACTTTTCCCACAATGATTCATGTTGTAGGGAGTTTGTGTCTGTCTGTACCTGTCAGAGAGGATGAAAGAGTGAGTTTTATGTTCCTCTTTCTTTCTTTCTTTTTCTTTCTTTCTCTCTCTCTCTCTCCCCCTCTCTCTCCCCCTTGCTCTCTCTTCTCTCCCCCTCTCTCTCTCTTCTCCCCTCTCTCTTCTCTCCCCTCTCTCTCTTCTCTCACCCTCTCTCTCTTCTCCCCTCTCTCTCTCTTCTCTCCCCCCTCTCTCTCTCTCTCCCCCTCTCTTCTCTCCACCTATCTCTCTCTTCTCTCCCCCTCTCTCTCTTCTCTCTCTTCTTTCTTTCTTTCTCTCCCCCTCTCTCACTCCCTCCCCTTTCTCTCTTCTCTCCCCCTCTCGCTCTTCTCTCCCCCTCCACCCTCTCTCTCTCCCCCTCTCTCTCTTCTCTCCCCCTCTCTCTCTTCTCCCCCTCTCTCTCTCTTCTCCCCCTCTCTCTTCTCTCCCCCTCTCTCTCTTCTCTCCCCCTCTCTCTCTTCTCTCCCACTCCCCCTCTCTCTCTTCTCCCCCTCTCTCTCTTCTCTCCCCCTCTCTCTTCTCCCCCATCTCTCTCTCTTCTCTCCCCATCTCTCTTCTCCCCCTCTCTCTCTCTTCTCTCCCCCTCTCTCTCTTCTCTCCCCCTCTCTCTCAGCACTCCCCTCTGCTTCCTTCTCTCTCCCCTCTCTCTCTCTCTCTCTCTCTCTCTCTCTCTCTCTCTCTCTCTTTTCTCCCCCTCTCTCTCTCCCCCTCTCTCTCTTCTCTCCCCCTCTCGCTCTTCTCCCCCTCTCTCTCTCTTCTCCCCCTCTCTCTTCTCTCCCCCTCTCTCTCTTCTCTCCCCCTCTCTCTCTTCTCTCCCACTCCCCCCTCTCTCTCTTCTCCCCCTCTCTCTCTTCTCTCCCCCTCTCTCTTCTCCCCCATCTCTCTCTCTTCTCTCCCCATCTCTCTTCTCCCCCTCTCTCTCTCTTCTCTCCCCCTCTCTCTCTTCTCTCCCCCTCTCTCTCAGCACTCCCCTCTGCTTCCTCCCCCTCTCTCTCTCTCCTCTCTCTCTCTCTCTCTCTCTCTCTCTCTCTCTCTCTCTCTCTCTCTCTCTCTCTCTCTTTTCTCCCCCTCTCTCTCTCCCCCCTTTCTCTCTTCTCTCGCCCCCTCTCTCTTCTCTCCCCTCTCTCACTTCTCTCCCTCTCTCTCCCTTGCTTCCTCTCTCTCCCCCTCTCTCTCAGCACTCCTCTCTGCTTCCTTCCCCCCCTCTCTCTTCTTCTCCCCTCTCTCTCTTCTCCCCCTCTCTCTCTCTTCTCCCCCTCTCTCTCTTCTCTCCCTCTCTCTCTCTTCTCCCCCTCTCTCTCTCTTCTCTCCCCATCTCTCTCTTCTCTCCCTCCCTCTCTCTCTTCTCTCCCCCTCTCTTTCTCTCCCCCTCTGTCTCTCTTCTCCCGCCCTCTCTCTCTTCTCTCCCTCTCTCTCTCTCTTCTCCCCCTCTCTCTCTCTTCTCTCCCTCTCTCTCTCTTCTCTCCCTCTCTCTCTCTCTCTCTCTCTCTCTCTTCTCTCCCCATCTCTCTTCTCTCCCCCTCTCTCTTCTCTCCCCCTCTCTCTCTCTTCTCCCCCTCTCTGTCTCTTCTCTCCCCCTCTCTCTCCCCCTCTCTTTCTCCCCCTATCTCTCTATTCTCTCCCCCTCTCTCTCTCTCTTCTCACTCTTATTTCTTTCTTTCTCTCCCCCTCTCTCTCCCCCTCTCTCTATATTCTCTCCCCATCTCTCTCTCTTCTCCCCCATCTCTCTCTCTTATCTCCCCCTCTCTCTTCTCCCCCTCTCTCTCTTCTCTCCCCCCTCTCTCTCTTCTCTCCCCCTCTCTCTCAGCACTCCCCTCTGCTTCCTGCTCTCCCCCCCTCTCTCTCTCTCTCTCTCTCTCTCTCTCTTTTCTCCCCCTCTCTCTCTCCCCCTCTCTCTCTTCTCTCGCCCCTCTCTCTCTTCCCTCCCCCTCTCTCTCTTCTCTCCCCCTCTCTCTCTTCTCCCCCATCTCTCTCTCTCTTCTCTCCACCTCTCTATCTTCTCCCCCTCTCTCTTCTCTCCCCCTCTCTCACTTCTCTCCCTTTCTCTCTCTCTCTCTCCCCCTTGCTTCCTCTCTCTCCCCCTCTCTCTCAGCACTCCTCTCTGCTTCCTTCTCTCCCCCCTCTCTCTCTTCTCCCCCTCTCTCTCTTCTCTCCCTCTCTCTCTCTTCTCCCCCTCTCTCTCTTCTCCCCCTCTCTCTCTTCTCTCCCTCTCTCTCTTCTCCCCCTCTCTCTCTCTTCTCTCCCCATCTCTCTTCTCTCCCCCTCTCTCTTCTCTCCCCCTCTCTCTCTCTTCTCCCCCTCTCTGTCTCTTCTCTCCCCCTCTCCCCCCCTCTCTTTCTCCCCCTATCTCTCTATTCTCACCCCCTCTCTCTCTTCTTCTCACTCTTATTTCTTTCTTTCTCTCCCCCTCTCTCTCTCTCCCCCTCTCTCTATATTCTCTACCCCTCTCTCTTCTCTCCCCCTCTCTCTCTCTTCTCTCCCCTCTCTCTTCTCCCCCTCTCTCTCTTCTCCCCCCATCTCTCTCTCTCTTCTCCCCCTCTCTCTCTTCTCTCCCCCTCTCTTTCTCTCCCCTCTCTCTCTCTTCTCCCGCCCTCTCTCTCTTCTCTCCTCTCTCTCTCTCTCCCCCCCTCTCTCTCTTCTCCTGCCCTCTCTCTCTTCTCTCCCTCTCTCTCTCTTCTCCCCCTCTCTCTCTTCTCCCCCTCTCTCTCTCTTCTCTCCCCCTCTCTCTCTCTTCCCTCACCCTCTCTCCCTCTTCTCTCCCCATCTCTCTCTCTTCTCCCCCTCTCTCTCTCCCCCTGTCTTCTTCCCCCTCTCTCTCAGCACTCCTCCATGCTTCTTCTCCCTAGCCCTGAGGAGGTGTGTGCTGAGATGTAAATTGGAGAGTTTGTGCTGACTCTTCTTCTCTCAGTCTGTTCTCTGGGAATGCCCTTCCTTGCTATTTGGCACATTTGGCAATGCACCCTACACAAGGAGCTGTTATGCACAGGGCTGGTTCTTGCCATCCTGACACCCTAGGCGGAAAAACATGTATTTTCCAAAGTAAATGTTATGAATGTCTATCTATGTGGTAAGCCTACCATTTGTAAAACACCAAAAAAGACATGGGGTCTGGACCAAAAGAGGTCGGCTCATGTTTACTGGGGTGTAGCCTACCATGTCGGCAGCAGTGGAATCCTGTGACTAATCAATTTGGTGATTTAAACTCTGAATATCAACTACCCAACTTTATCAGATGGAGGGAAAGATGAACAGAGCAAAGTACAGAGGGATCCTTGATGAAAACCTGCTCCAGACCGCTCAGGACCTCAGACTGGGGTGAAGGTTCACCTTCCAATAGGACAACGACCCTAAACACATAAACGACCCTAAACACATGACAATGCAGGAGTGGCTTCCGGACAAGTCTCTGAATGTCCTTGAGTGGCCCAGCCACAGCCCGGACTTGAACCTAATTGAACATCTCTGGAGAGACCTGAAAAAGCTGTGCAATGACGCTCCCCATCCAACCTAACAGAGCTTGAGAGGATCTGCAGAGAAGAATGGGAGAAACTCGCCAAATACAGGTGTGTCACGCTTGTAGCGTCATACCCAAGAAGACTCGAGGATGTAATCACTGCCAAAGGTTCTTCAACAAAGTACAGGTTCTGAATACTAATGTAAATGTGATATTTCAGTTTTTTTATTGATACATTTGCAAAAAATGTAAAACAGTTTTTGCTTTGTCATTATGGGGTATTGTGTGTAGATTGATGAGGGGGAAAAAATGATTGAATCCATTTTAGAATAAGGCTGTAACGTAACAACATGTGGATAAAAATCAAGGGGTCTGAATACTGTATGTTGCTGTATAGGCAGAATGCCAGGGCATGGGGTAAATATAATGTGGATAAAAATCAAGGGGTCTGAATACTGTATGTTGCTGTATAGGCAGAATGCCAGGGCATGGGGTAAATATAATGTGGATAAAAATCAAGGGGTCTGAATACTGTATGTTGCTGTATAGGCAGAATGCCAGGGCATGGGGTAAATATAATGTGGATAAAAATCAAGGGGTCTGAATACTGTATGTTGCTGTATAGGCAGAATGCCAGGGCATGGGGTAAATATAATGTGGATAAAAATCAAGGGGTCTGAATACTGTATGTTGCTGTATAGGCAGAATGCCAGGGCATGGGGTAAATATAATGTGGATAAAAATCAAGGGGTCTGAATACTGTATGTTGCTGTATAGGCAGAATGCCAGGGCATGGGGTAAATATAATGTGGATAAAAATCAAGGGGTCTGAATACTGTATGTTGCTGTATAGGCAGAATGCCAGGGCATGGGGTAAATATAATGTGGATAAAAATCAAGGGGTCTGAATACTGTATGTTGCTGTATAGGCAGAATGCCAGGGCATGGGGTAAATATAATGTGGATAAAAATCAAGGGGTCTGAATACTGTATGTTGCTGTATAGGCAGAATGCCAGGGCATGGGGTAAATATAATGTGGATAAAAATCAAGGGGTCTGAATACTGTATGTTGCTGTATAGGCAGAATGCCAGGGCATGGGGTAAATATAATGTGGATAAAAATCAAGGGGTCTGAATACTGTATGTTGCTGTATAGGCAGAATGCCAGGGCATGGGGTAAATATAATGTGGATAAAAATCAAGGGGTCTGAATACTGTATGTTGCTGTATAGGCAGAATGCCAGGGCATGGGGTAAATATAATGTGGATAAAAATCAAGGGGTCTGAATACTGTATGTTGCTGTATAGGCAGAATGCCAGGGCATGGGGTAAATATAATGTGGATAAAAATCAAGGGGTCTGAATACTGTATGTTGCTGTATAGGCAGAATGCCAGGGCATGGGGTAAATATAATGTGGATAAAAATCAAGGGGTCTGAATACTGTATGTTGCTGTATAGGCAGAATGCCAGGGCATGGGGTAAATATAATGTGGATAAAAATCAAGGGGTCTGAATACTGTATGTTGCTGTATAGGCAGAATGCCAGGGCATGGGGTAAATATAATGTGGATAAAAATCAAGGGGTCTGAATACTGTATGTTGCTGTATAGGCAGAATGCCAGGGCATGGGGTAAATATAATGTGGATAAAAATCAAGGGGTCTGAATACTGTATGTTGCTGTATAGGCAGAATGCCAGGGCATGGGGTAAATATAATGTGGATAAAAATCAAGGGGTCTGAATACTGTATGTTGCTGTATAGGCAGAATGCCAGGGCATGGGGTAAATATAATGTGGATAAAAATCAAGGGGTCTGAATACTGTATGTTGCTGTATAGGCAGAATGCCAGGGCATGGGGTAAATATAATGTGGATAAAAATCAAGGGGTCTGAATACTGTATGTTGCTGTATAGGCAGAATGCCAGGGCATGGGGTAAATATAATGTGGATAAAAATCAAGGGGTCTGAATACTGTATGTTGCTGTATAGGCAGAATGCCAGGGCATGGGGTAAATATAATGTGGATAAAAATCAAGGGGTCTGAATACTGTATGTTGCTGTATAGGCAGAATGCCAGGGCATGGGGTAAATATAATGTGGATAAAAATCAAGGGGTCTGAATACTGTATGTTGCTGTATAGGCAGAATGCCAGGGCATGGGGTAAATATAATGTGGATAAAAATCAAGGGGTCTGAATACTGTATGTTGCTGTATAGGCAGAATGCCAGGGCATGGGGTAAATATAATGTGGATAAAAATCAAGGGGTCTGAATACTGTATGTTGCTGTATAGGCAGAATGCCAGGGCATGGGGTAAATATAATGTGGATAAAAATCAAGGGGTCTGAATACTGTATGTTGCTGTATAGGCAGAATGCCAGGGCATGGGGTAAATATAATGTGGATAAAAATCAAGGGGTCTGAATACTGTATGTTGCTGTATAGGCAGAATGCCAGGGCATGGGGTAAATATAATGTGGATAAAAATCAAGGGGTCTGAATACTGTATGTTGCTGTATAGGCAGAATGCCAGGGCATGGGGTAAATATAATGTGGATAAAAATCAAGGGGTCTGAATACTGTATGTTGCTGTATAGGCAGAATGCCAGGGCATGGGGTAAATATAATGTGGATAAAAATCAAGGGGTCTGAATACTTTCTGAATGCCCTGTATTTGCACTGAGGTTTTATGTGTTGTTGGAGGTGCGTGTTGGTCAGCTCAGTTCAGAAAAGGCTGCCCTCGTCAATCTGCCGCCACAAGCGGCTGACTAATCCTGCCTGTTGAGCGGGTCGGCCGTGTTAATATGTTGAGCCGTGTTAATACGCTGAGTCGTGTTAATACGTTGAGCCGTGTTAATACGTTGAGCCATGTTAATACGTTGAGTCGTGTTAATACGTTGAGCGGGTCGGTCGTGTTAATACGTTGAGCGGGTCGGCCGTGTTAATACGCTGAGCGGGCCGGCCGTGTTAATACGTTGAGCGGGCCGGCCGTGTTAATACGTTGAGTCGTGTTAATATGCTGAGTCGTGTTAATACGTTGAGTCGTGTTAATACGTTGAGTCGTGTTAATACGTTGAGTCGTGTTAATACGTTGAGTCGTGTTAATATGTTGAGTCATGTTAATACGTTGAGCGGGCCGGCCGTGTTAATACGTTGAGCCGTGTTAATACGCTGAGTCGTGTTAATACGTTGAGTCGTGTTAATACGTTGAGTCGTGTTAATACGTTGAGTCGTGTTAATACTTTGAGTCGTGTTAATACGTTGAGTCGTGTTAATATGCTGAGTCGTGTTAATACGTTGAGTCGTGTTAATACGTTGAGTCGTGTTAATACGTTGAGTCGTGTTAATATGTTGAGTCGTGTTAATACGTTGAGCCGTGTTAATACGTTGAGCCGTGTTAATACGTTGAGTCGTGTTAATACGTTGAGTCGTGTTAATACGCTGAGCGGGTCGGCCGTGTTAATACGTTGAGCGGGTCGGCCGTGTTAATACGTTGAGCTGTGTTAATACGTTGAGCCGTGTTAATACGTTGAGCGGGCCGGCCGTGTTAATACGTTGAGCCGTGTTAATACGTTGAGGCGTGTTAATACGTTGAGCCGTGTTAATACGTTGAGCCGTGTTAATACGTTGAGCCGTGTTAATACGTTGAGCCGTGTTAATACGTTGAGCTGTGTTAATACGTTGAGCGGGTTGGCCGTGTTAATACTTTGAGCGGGTCGGCCGTGTTAATACATTGAGCGGGTCGGCCGTGTTGATACGTTGAGCGGGTCGGCCGTGTTAATACTTTGAGCGGGTCGGCCGTGTTGATACGTTGAGCGGGTCGACCGTGTTAATACGCTGAGCGGGTCGGCCGTGTTAATACGTTGAGCGGGTCGGCCGTGTTGATACGTTGAGTGGGTCGGCTGTGTTGATACGTTGAGCAGATCGGCCGTGTTGATACGTTGAGCGGGTCGGCCGTGTTAATACGTTGAGCAGGTCGGCCGTGTTGATACGTTGAGCGGGTCGGCCGTGTTAATACGTTGAGCTGTGTTAATACGTTGAGCCGTGTTAATACGTTGAGCGGGTCGGCCGTGTTAATACGTTGAGTCGTGTTAATATGCTGAGTCGTGTTAATACGTTGAGTCGTGTTAATACGTTGAGTCGTGTTAATACGTTGAGTCGTGTTAATACGTTGAGTCGTGTTAATACGTTGAGCCGTGTTAATATGTTGAGTCGTGTTAATACGTTGAGCGGGCCGGCCGTGTTAATACGTTGAGCCGTGTTAATACGCTGAGTCGTGTTAATACGTTGAGTCGTGTTAATACGTTGAGTCGTGTTAATACGTTGAGTTGTGTTAATACGTTGAGTCGTGTTAATACGTTGAGTCGTGTTAATACGTTGAGTCGTGTTAATATGCTGAGTCGTGTTAATACGTTGAGTCGTGTTAATACGTTGAGTCGTGTTAATACGTTGAGTCGTGTTAATACGTTGAGCCGTGTTAATACGTTGAGCCGTGTTAATACGTTGAGTCGTGTTAATACGTTGAGTCATGTTAATACGTTGAGCGGGTCGGCCGTGTTAATACGTTGAGCGGGTCGGCCGTGTTAATACGTTGAGCTGTGTTAATACGTTGAGCCGTGTTAATACGTTGAGCGGGCCGGCCGTGTTAATATGTTGAGCCGTGTTAATACGTTGAGGCGTGTTAATACGTTGAGCCGTGTTAATATGTTGAGTCGTGTTAATACGTTGAGCGGGCCGGCCGTGTTAATACGTTGAGCCGTGTTAATACGCTGAGTCGTGTTAATACGTTGAGTCGTGTTAATACGTTGAGTCGTGTTAATACGTTGAGTTGTGTTAATACGTTGAGTCGTGTTAATACGTTGAGTCGTGTTAATATGCTGAGTCGTGTTAATACGTTGAGTCGTGTTAATACGTTGAGTCGTGTTAATACGTTGAGTCGTGTTAATACGTTGAGTCGTGTTAATACGTTGAGTCGTGTTAATACGTTGAGTCGTGTTAATACGTTGAGCCGTGTTAATACGTTGAGCCGTGTTAATACGTTGAGCCGTGTTAATACGTTGAGCTGTGTTAATACGTTGAGCGGGTTGGCCGTGTTAATACTTTGAGCGGGTCGGCCGTGTTAATACATTGAGCGGGTCGGCCGTGTTGATACGTTGAGCGGGTCGGCCGTGTTAATACTTTGAGCGGGTCGGTCGTGTTGATACGTTGAGCGGGTCGACCGTGTTAATACGCTGAGCGGGTCGGCCGTGTTAATACGTTGAGCGGGTCGGCCGTGTTGATACGTTGAGTGGGTCGGCCGTGTTGATACGTTGAGCAGATCGGCCGTGTTGATACGTTGAGCGGGTCGGCCGTGTTAATACGTTGAGCAGGTCGGCCGTGTTGATACGTTGAGCGGGTCGGCCGTGTTAATACGTTGAGCAGGTCGGCCATGTTGATACGTTGAGCGGGTCGGCCGTGTTAATACATTGAGCGGGTCGGCCGTGTTCATACGCTGAGCGGGTCGGCCGTGTTAATATGTTGAGCGGGACGGCCGTGTTAATACGCTGAGCCGTGTTAATACGTTGAGCGGGTCGGCCGTGTTAATACGCTGAGCGGGTCGGCCGTGTTAATACGTTGAGCGGGTCGGCCGTGTTAATACGTTGAGCGGGTCGGCCGTGTTGATACGTTGAGCGGGTCTGCCGTGTTGATACGTTGAGCCGTGTTAATATGTTGAGCGGGTCGGGCCGTATTAATACTTTGAGCGGGTCGGCCGTGTTAATACGTTGAGCGGGTCGGCCGTGTTGATACGTTGAGCGGGTCGGCCGTGTTACTACTTTGAGCGGGTCGGCCGTGTTGATACGTTGAGCGGGTCGGCCGTGTTAATACGCTGAGCGGGTCGGCCGTGTTAATACGTTGAGCGGGTTGGCCGTGTTAATACTTTGAGCGGGTCGGCCGTGTTAATACGTTGAGCTGTGTTAATACGTTGAGCGGGTTGGCCGTGTTAATACTTTGAGCGGGTCGGCCGTGTTAATACATTGAGCGGGTCGGCCGTGTTGATACGTTGAGCGGGTCGGCCGTGTTAATACTTTGAGCGGGTCGGCCGTGTTGATACGTTGAGCGGGTCGACCGTGTTAATACGCTGAGCGGGTCGGCCGTGTTAATACGTTGAGCGGGTCGGCCGTGTTAATACGTTGAGCTGTGTTAATACGTTGAGCCGTGTTAATACGTTGAGCGGGCCGGCCGTGTTAATACGTTGAGCCGTGTTAATACGTTGAGGCGTGTTAATACGTTGAGCCGCGTTAATACGTTGAGCCGTGTTAATACGTTGAGCCGTGTTAATACGTTGTAGTTTATTAGTTTCACCGGACTACGTTAGTGGAGGCTTTGGGTTCGACGATAAGTTATTTGTTCTTAGAAGACCCTGCATGGTGTTGGCCAGGGGCTGGGTTTTGGTTGGGGTGGAGGTTGGGGGTATAGAGGTGGGGCTTGAGGCAGCTCTGGTCGGGGGGAAAGGGGAGGTGGCATGTTGCAAACAACTATCTGGGATCTCCTGAGAGAAAACCTAAAAGCTGATCTACCCTAAAAACTAATGTTAACGGCTGCTCTGTTGTTCTTTTGCTCTCTCTCTCTCTCGGTCTCTCTCTCTCGGTCTCTCTCTCTCTGTCTCTCTCTCTCTCTCTCTCTCTCTCTCTCTCTCTCTCTCTCGGTCTCTCTCTCTCGGTCTCTCTCTGTCTCTCTCTCTCTCTCTCTCTCTCTTGGTCTCTCTCTCTCTCGGTCTCTCTCTCTCGGTCTCTCTCTCTCTCTCGGTCTCTCTCTCTCGGTCTCTCTCTCTCTCTCTCTCTCTCTTGGTCTCTCTCTCTCTCTCTCGGTCTCTCTCGGTCTCTCTCTCTCTCTCTCTCTCGGTCTCTCTCTCTCTCTCGGTCTCTCTCTCGGTCTCTCTCTCTGTCTCTCTGTCTCTCTCTCTCGGTCTCTCTGTCTCTCTGTCTCTCTCTCTCTCTCGGTCTCTCTCTCTCTCGGTCTCTCTCTCTCTCGGTCTCTCTCTCTCTCTCTCTCTCGGTCTCTCTCTCTCGGTCTCTCTCTTGGTCTCTCTCTCTCTCGGTCTCTCTCGGTCTCTCTCTCTCTCGGTCTCTCTCGGTCTCTCTCTCTCTCTCTCTCGGTCTCTCTCTCTCTCTCTGTCTCTCTGTCTCTCTCTCTCTCTTGGTCTCTCTCTCTCTCTCTGTCTCTCTTGGTCTCTCTCTCTCTCAGTCTCTCTTGGTCTCTCTCTCTCTCTATCGGTCTCTCTCTCTTGGTCTCTCTCTCTCTCTCTCTCTCTCTCGGTCTCTCTCTCTTGGTCTCTCTCTCTCTCTCTCTCTCTCTCTCTCTCTCTCTCTCTCTCTCTCTCTCTCTCTCTCTCTCTCTCTCTCTCTCTCTCTCTCTCTCTCTCTCTCTTCAGACTGGACTGGTCTATACAGGAGAGGACAGTCTCTTCATCCAGCCGGTCAGCAGTTCTTCCGACTCCTTTTCCGGGCTGCAGCACAGGGTGGTCCGACACCGCCGCTCAGCCAAGACCAGCCCTCCTTCTGCCCCTCCCCCTGGATCCACAGCTGAAGATAAGCAGCCCAAGGACTGCGGCACCATTCCAGGTGAGTGACAGAAATGTTGAATGGTGGATGGTGGATATTGGATACCATTGGACCACAACTGCCACTTTCGATTGATTTGGTAGATCTTGGAAGGGAAAGGAAAGGGGATTGGCGTGAGAGAGTGGATCCTCCGTGTCTGTGAAGTGTGGCTGTACTTTGTCATTGTTTTAGTAACGATCAATCAATAGTCGAAGTGACAGCTGCATGTACATTAGAAAACAGTCATTTTAGTCAATTGATTTTCAAAGTTTCAGTACCATACAGGGAAGTTTATTAGGCCTTTTTGTAACTTCTATGCATAACTTATTCTAGTCAGTAGGGTTCAAATGGAATCAGAAGCTCTGAAGGAAGGGGAGAAGTAGTCCATCAGAAGCTCTGAAGGAAGGAGAGAAGTAGTCCATCAGAAGCTCTGAAGAAGGAGAGAAGTAGTCCATCAGAAGCTCTGAAGGGGAGAAGTAGTCCATCAGAAGCTCTGAAGGAGAGAAGTAGTCCATCAGAAGCTGAAGAAGGAGAGAAGTAGTCCATCAGAAGCTCTGAAGGAAGGAGAGAAGTAGTCCATCAGAAGCTGAAGAAGGAGAGAAGTAGTCCATCAGAAGCTGAAGAAGGAGAGAAGTAGTCCATCAGAAGCTCTGAAGGAAGGAGAGAAGTAGTCCATCAGAAGCTGAAGAAGGAGAGAAGTATTCCATCAGAAGCTCTGAAGGAAGGAGAGAAGTAGTCCATCAGAAGCTGAAGAAGGAGAGAAGTAGTCCATCAGAAGCTCTGAAGGAAGGAGAGAAGTAGTCCATCAGAAGCTGAAGAAGGAGAGAAGTAGTCCATCAGAAGCTCTGAAGGAAGGGGAGAAGTAGTCCATCAGAAGCTGAAGGAAGGAGAGAAGTAGTCCATCAGAAGCTCTGAAGGGGAGAAGTAGTCCATCAGAAGCTCTGAAGGAGAGAAGTAGTCCATCAGAAGCTCTGAAGGAAGGAGAGAAGTAGTCCATCAGAAGCTCTGAAGGAAGGGGAGAAGTAGTCCATCAGAAGCTCTGAAGGAAGGGGAGAAGTAGTCCATCAGAAGCTCTGAAGGAAGGGGAGAAGTAGTCCATCAGAAGCTCTGAAGAAGGAGAGAAGTAGTCCATCAGAAGCTCTGAAGGAAGGAGAGAAGTAGTCCATCAGAAGCTGAAGGAGGAAGGGGAGAAGTAGTCCATCAGAAGCTCTGAAGAAGGAGAGAAGTAGTCCATCAGAAGCTGAAGGAAGGAGAGAAGTAGTCCATCAGAAGCTGAAGGAAGGAGAGAAGTAGTCCATCAGAAGCTCTGAAGGGGAGAAGTAGTCCATCAGAAGCTCTGAAGGAGAGAAGTAGTCCATCAGAAGCTCTGAAGGAAGGAGAGAAGTAGTCCATCAGAAGCTCTGAAGGAAGGGGAGAAGTAGTCCATCAGAAGCTCTGAAGGAAGGGGAGAAGTAGTCCATCAGAAGCTCTGAAGGAAGGGGAGAAGTAGTCCATCAGAAGCTCTGAAGAAGGAGAGAAGTAGTCCATCAGAAGCTCTGAAGGAAGGAGAGAAGTAGTCCATCAGAAGCTGAAGGAGGAAGGGGAGAAGTAGTCCATCAGAAGCTGAAGGAGGAAGGAGAGAGGTAGTCCATCAGAAGCTCTGAAGAAGGAGAGTAGTCCATCAGAAGCTGAAGGAAGGAGAGAAGTAGTCCATCAGAAGCTGAAGGAAGGAGAGAAGTAGTCCATCAGAAGCTGAAGGAAGGAGAGAAGTAGTCCATCAGAAGCTGAAGGAGGAAGGAGAGAAGTAGTCCATCAGAAGCTCTGAAGAAGGAGAGAAGTAGTCCATCAGAAGCTGAAGAAGGAGAGAAGTAGTCCATCAGAAGCTCTGAAGGAAGGGGAGAAGTAGTCCATCAGAAGCTGAAGGAAGGAGAGAAGTAGTCCATCAGAAGCTCTGAAGGGGAGAAGTAGTCCATCAGAAGCTCTGAAGGAGAGAAGTAGTCCATCAGAAGCTCTGAAGGAAGGAGAGAAGTAGTCCATCAGAAGCTCTGAAGGAAGGGGAGAAGTAGTCCATCAGAAGCTCTGAAGGAAGGGGAGAAGTAGTCCATCAGAAGCTCTGAAGGAAGGGGAGAAGTAGTCCATCAGAAGCTCTGAAGGAAGGGGAGAAGTAGTCCATCAGAAGCTGAAGAAGGAGAGAAGTAGTCCATCAGAAGCTGAAGGAAGGAGAGAAGTAGTCCATCAGAAGCTCTGAAGAAGGAGAGAAGTAGTCCATCAGAAGCTCTGGAGGAAGGAGAGAAGTAGTCCATCAGAAGCTCTGAAGGAAGGGGAGAAGTAGTCCATCAGAAGCTGAAGGAAGGAGAGAAGTAGTCCATCAGAAGCTGAAGAAGGGGAGAAGTAGTTCATCAGAAGCTCTGAAGGAAGGTGAGAAGTAGTCCATCAGAAGCTCTGAAGGAAGGAGAGAAGTAGTCCATCAGAAGCTGAAGAAGGAAGGGGAGAAGTAGTCCATCAGAAGCTGAAGGAAGGGGAGAAGTAGTCCATCAGAAGCTCTGAAGGAAGGAGAGAAGTAGTCCATCAGAAGCTCTGAAGAAGGAGAGAAGTAGTCCATCAGAAGCTCTGAAGAAGGAGAGAAGTAGTCCATCAGAAGCTGAAGAAGAAGGGGAGAAGTAGTCCATCAGAAGCTGAAGGAGGAAGGGAGAAGTAGTCCATCAGAAGCTCTGAAGGAAGGAGAGAAGTAGTCCATCAGAAGCTCTGAAGAAGGAGAGAAGTAGTCCATCAGAAGCTGAAGGAAGGAGAGAAGTAAGTCCATCAGAAGCTCTGAAGGAAGGAGAGAAGTAGTCCATCAGAAGCTGAAGGAAGGAGAGAAGTAGTCCATCAGAAGCTCTGAAGAAGGAGAGAAGTAGTCCATCAGAAGCTCTGAAGAAGGAGAGAAGTAGTCCATCAGAAGCTGAAGGAAGGAGAGAAGTAGTCCATCAGAAGCTCTGAAGGAAGGAGAGAAGTAGTCCATCAGAAGCTGAAGGAAGGAGAGAAGTAGTCCATCAGAAGCTCTGAAGAAGGAGAGAAGTAGTCCATCAGAAGCTGAAGGAGGAAGGAGAGAAGTAGTCCATCAGAAGCTGAAGGAAGGAGAGAAGTAGTCCATCAGAAGCTGAAGAAGGAGAGAAGTAGTCCATCAGAAGCTGAAGAAGGAGAGAAGTAGTCCATCAGAAGCTCTGAAGGAGGAAGGAGAGAAGTAGTCCATCAGAAGCTGAAGAAGGAGAGAAGTAGTCCATCAGAAGCTCTGAAGGAGGAAGGAGAGAAGTAGTCCATCAGAAGCTCTGAAGGAGGAAGGAGAGAAGTAGTCCATCAGAAGCTCTGAAGGAGGAAGGAGAGAAGTAGTCCATCAGAAGCTGAAGAAGGAGAGAAGTAGTCCATCAGAAGCTCTGAAGGAGGAAGGAGAGAAGTAGTCCATCAGAAGCTCTGAAGGAGGAAGGAGAGAAGTAGTCCATCAGAAGCTCTGAAGGAAGGAGAGAAGTAGTCCATCAGAAGCTCTGAAGGAAGGAGAGAAGTAGTCCATCAGAAGCTCTGAAGGAAGGAGAGAAGTAGTCCATCAGAAGCTCTGAAGGAAGGAGAGAAGTAGTCCATCAGAAGCTCTGAAGGAAGGAGAGAAGTAGTCCATCAGAAGCTCTGAAGGAAAGAGAGAAGTAGTCCATCAGAAGCTCTGAAAGAAGGAGAGAAGTAGTCCATCTGAAGCTCTGAAGGAGAGAAGTAGTCCATCAGAAGCTGAAGGAAGGAGAGAAGTAGTCCATCAGAAGCTCTGAAGAAGGAGAGAAGTAGTCCATCAGAAGCTCTGAAGAAGGAGAGAAGTAGTCCATCAGAAGCTGAAGGAAGGAGAGAAGTAGTCCATCAGAAGCTGAAGGAGGAAGGAGAGAAGTAGTCCATCAGAAGCTGAAGGAGGAAGGAGAGAAGTAGTCCATCAGAAGCTGAAGGAGGAAGGAGAGAAGTAGTCCATCAGAAGCTGAAGGGGGAAGGAGAGAAGTAGTCCATCAGAAGCTGAAGGAGGAAGGAGAGAAGTAGTCCATCAGAAGCTGAAGGAGGAAGGAGAGAAGTAGTCCATCAGAAGCTGAAGGAGGAAGGAGAGAAGTAGTCCATCAGAAGCTGAAGGAGGAAGGAGAGAAGTAGTCCATCAGAAGCTGAAGGAGGAAGGAGAGAAGTAGTCCATCAGAAGCTGAAGGAGGAAGGAGAGAAGTAGTCCATCAGAAGCTGAAGGAGGAAGGAGAGAAGTAGTCCATCAGAAGCTCTGAAGAAGGAGAGAAGTAGTCCATCAGAAGCTGAAGAAGGAGAGAAGTAGTCCATCAGAAGCTCTGAAGGAAGGGGAGAAGTAGTCCATCAGAAGCTGAAGGAAGGAGAGAAGTAGTCCATCAGAAGCTGAAGGAAGGAGAGAAGTAGTCCATCAGAAGCTGAAGGAAGGAGAGAAGTAGTCCATCAGAAGCTCTGAAGAAGGAGAGAAGTAGTCCATCAGAAGCTGAAGGAAGGAGAGAAGTAGTCCATCAGAAGCTCTGAAGGAGGAAGGAGAGAAGTAGTCCATCAGAAGCTCTGAAGGAGGAAGGAGAGAAGTAGTCCATCAGAAGCTGAAGAAGGAGAGAAGTAGTCCATCAGAAGCTGAAGAAGGAGAGAAGTAGTCCATCAGAAGCTCTGAAGGAGGAAGGAGAGAAGTAGTCCATCAGAAGCTGAAGAAGGAGAGAACTAGTCCATCCATGCAGACTGTGCGATGGTCAATTGACTGAGTTGAATTGATGTGACTCCCTTGAAACGCCTCAGATCATTAAAACCTTTTCCAAACTGAACGCCATACCCTTAAGAGGCATTAGAAGAAGATCCATCAAACCCATTTGGTGTGTCATCATAGTGGTCTCTGACTTGTGGTCAGACTCGCTCAGGTGGAACAAACTTAAACTTGCACCTTTTTTCAATGCTGAATTGAATGTCATGGAGAAAACAGCAAGGTGCCATAATATTTTTTTGCAAACATCCTTTTTGAATTTTAAAGTATTTTAAAGTATTCCAAGAAGTTGTCATCTAGTTTTTCAAAAGTATCTGTAATCTGATTACAATATTTTTGCGGGTTGACCTAACAGACTACAGTTACAGTGTTTTTGTAATCAAATGACATGTAACTGACATGTAATCAGTTACTGCCCAACCCTTGACGCCATCTTCTTCCCCATGTCTTTGTGGTACGTACAGTAGTTTAGTATTCAGGAGTCGTCCTGGTGTAGGTTTCATAAATCATGGGGTTCTGAGCAATATTTATAGCTCTCTTCACATTCTTTGATGTTTATTTAGCTTCAATCTGTTGGAAGGAGAGGCGTTTCAGGGCTGGCAGCTGGGCCTTGTTTTAATGTGCATTTCTACTCTGTAAACTCCTGTTGGGGCCTGCTCTGTCTATCTGTCTCTGTCTGTCTGTCTGTCCCGCTCTGTCTGTCTCTGTTTTTTTTCTCTTGCTTTATCGATCTGTCAGCTCTCTCTCTCTCTCTCTCTCTCTCTCTCTCTCTCTCTCTCTCTCTCTCTCTCTCTCTCTCTCTCTCTCTCTCTCTCTCTCTCTCTCTCTCTCTCTCTCTCTCTCTCTCTCTCTCTCTCTCTCTCTCTCTCTCTCTCTCTCTCTCTCTCTCTCTCTCTCTCTCTCTCTGAATTCACTTTCAATATAAGGGGCTTTATTGGCATGGGAAATATATGTTTACATTTCCAAAGCAAGTGAAATAGATATTAAACAAAAGTGAAATAAACAATAAAACATTAAGAGTAAACATTACACTCACAAAAGTTTGGCTCCCAGACCATCGACTGGCCTTCAGAGCTACAGTGCAGAATATTACATTCTTGAATGTATAGTGTATTTTGGTCCCAATGTCTCCTGAGTTTAAAATATTTAAAGGAATGTCAAATGAATGTGTGCATAAAGTGTATACAAAAATATATATATTATTTAGAATTTTTTTTATTTGTTGTGTTCTTGGAAGCTGCATTGTTGATTCTGTAGTTCTTCTGGGTGCTGCATTGTGGGTGTTGTAGTTCTTTTTGATGCATTTTTTAAAAGTGCATGAATGTCATGAAGTCTATTTTGCATAATACAAGTTCAACTACTACTGCTATTAGATTGTAGATAGTACATTTTGTTTTCTTTTTCCTTATTCTGTGTGGAAACAGCAACTGCTCTCCACGTTTTGGGTATCACGTTGCTTCAGAGACAATTTAAACCTTCCCACAGTTTCTCGCTACAATGTCTCTGTTCCAAATGGAACACTATTCCCTTTGTAGGGAATAGTACCACCAGTACTTTGACCGCCTGTATAAATTATTTCCATATGTTCATAACTGGGACACAAGGAGTAATAGAAACCTCTTTGAGAGAGAGAATTGGCTTTTTACCAAATTACCATACGACAGACCACGCATTCACCTTGCACACCCTAATTGACAAACCTTTCATGCTTTGTTGACCTCACTCAATTTGGCATGGCGGTCTGCTATACAAATGGATGGAACTTGGAGTTGGTGGAAAAACAAACAACATTAAAAAATCCATGTACGCAAACAACAAGTGTGAGGTAAAAATGGGCAAAAAATAAACACATTTCTTTCCACAGGGCCGTAGGGTGAGACAGGGATGCAGCTTAAGCCCCACCCTCTTCAACATATATATATCAACTGGAGAGGGCAGTTGAAGTCAAATGTCTACTGTTTGCTGATGGTCTGGTGCTTCTGTCCCCAACTAAGGAGGGCCTACAGCAGCACCTAGATCTTCTGCACAGATTCTGCCAGACCTGGGCCCTGACAGTAAATCTCAGTAAGACCAAAATAATGGTGTTCCAAAAAAGGTCCAGTCACCAGGGCCACAAATACAAATTTCATGTAGACACCGTTGCCCTAGAGCACACAAAAAACGATACATACATCGGCCTAAACATCAGCACCACAGGTAACTTCCACAAATCTGTGAACGAGCTGAGAGACAAGGCAAGAAGGGCCTTCTATGCCATCAAACGGAAAATCAAATTTGACATACCAATTAGGATCTGGCTAAAAATACTTGAATCAATTATAAAGCCCATTGCCCTTTATGGTTGTGAGGTCTGGGGTATATCCTCTGTGTACAACGTAAAACACCAAATATTGCATGCAGAGCAGAATTAGACCGATACTGTTAATTATCAACATCATGGAAAGGAGACGTTAAATTCTACAACCAACTAAAGGAAGTGATTCCCAAACCTTCCACAACAAAGCCATCACCTACAGAGAGATGAACCTGGAGAAGAGTCCCCTAAGCAAGCTGTTCCTGGGGCTCTGTTCACAAACACACCCCACAGAGCCCCAGGACAGCAACACAATTAGACCCAACCAAATCATGAGATTACAAAAATATAATTACTTGACACATTGGAAAGAATTAACAAAAAACCTGAGCAAACAAGAATGCTATTTGGCCCTAAACACAGAGAGTACACAGTGGCAGAATACCTGACCACTGTGACTGACCCAAAATAAATGAAAGCTTTGACTATGTACAGACTCAGACCTGGCTCTCAAGAGATGACAGGCTATGTGCACACTTCACACATGAGGTGGAAACTGAGGTGCCAAATATTAGAGACCATATTAGAGACACATATTTCCCTCAGATTACACAGACCCAGAAATAATTTGAAAACACCCAACATTTTGATAAACTCCCATATCTGTTGGGTGAAATACCACGGTGTGCCATCACAGCAGCAAGATTTATGACCTGTTGCCACAAGAAAAGGGCAACCAGTGAAGAACACCATTGTAAATTTGCACATCGCTATAACACTTTATATAGACATAATATGACATGTTTATTTGTGTGAGTGTAATAGTTAATGTTCACTTTTTATTGTTATCTATTTCTCTTGCTTTGGCAATGTAAACATATGTTTCCCATGCCAATAAAGCCCCTTGAATTGAATTGAGAGAGCGCTAGAGCGAGAGCTGGAAGAGAGAGAGAGAGCGAGAGAGAGATAGAGCTGGAAGAGAGAGCGAGAGAAAGATAGAGCTAGAGCTGGAAGAGAGAGAGAGAGAGAGAGCGAGAGCTGGAAGAGAGAGAGAGAGAGAGAGAGAGAGAGAGAGAGAGAGGGAGAGCTAGAGCTGGAAGAGAGAGAGAGAGAGCGAGAGAGAGAGAGAGCTAGAGCTGGAAGAGAGAGAGAGAGAGCGAGAGCTGGAAGAGAGACAGAAAGCGAGAGAGAGAGAGCTAGAGCTGGAAGAGAGAGAGAGAGTAAAGAGAGAGAGAGAGAGCTAGAGCTGGAAGAGAGAGAGAGAGCGAGAGCTGAGAAGAGAGAGAGAGAGAGCTGGAAGAGAGAGAGCTAGAGCTGGAAGGAGAGAGAGAGAGCGAGAGCTGGAAGAGAGAGAGAGCGAGAGCTGGAAGAGAGAGAGAGAGGGAGGAGAGAGAGAGAGAGCTAGAGCTGGAAGAGAGAGAGAGAAATCCTGAGTAACATATCTGCTCAAAATAGTATTTTCTGAGTTTGGGTGTTAGCACGATTGTGTGTGTGGGTGTGTGTGTGTATTAGTCCCCCAGCCATACTATATTGAGAGAGTGTGTGTGTTAGCCTCCCAGCCATACTATATTGAGAGAGTGTGTGTGTTAGGCTCCCAGCCATACTGTATTGAGAGAGTGTGTGTGTTAGCCTCCCAGCCATGCTGTATTGAGAGAGTGTGTGTGTTAGTCCCCCAGCCATACTGTATTGAGAGAGAGTGTGTGTTAGTCCCCCAGCCATGCTGTATTGAGAGAGTGTGTGTTTTAGTCCCCCAGCCATACTGTATTGAGAGAGTGTGTGTGTTAGCCTCCCAGCCATACTGTATTGAGAGAGAGTGTGTGTTAGTCCCCCAGCCATGCTGTATTGAGAGAGTGTGTGTGTTAGTCCCCCAGCCATACTGTATTGAGAGAGAGTGTGTGTTAGCCTCCCAGCCATGCTTTACATTTACAGTCATTTGTGTGTTAGTCCCCAGCCATACTGTATTGAGAGAGAGTGTGTGTTAGTCCCCCAGCCATACTGTGGTCCTTCTGTAGCTCAGTTGGTAGAGCATGGCGCTTGTAACGCCAGGGTAGTGGGTTCGATCCCGGGACCACCCATACGTAGAATGTATGCACACATGACTGTAAGTCGCTTTGGATAAAAGCGTCTGCTAAATGGCATATATTATTATTATATATTATATTACTGTATTGAGAGAGTGTGGGTGTTAGCCATCCAGTGTGTGTGTGTGTGTGTGTGTGTGTGTGTGTGTGTGTGTGTGTGTGTGTGTGTGTGTGTGTGTGTGTGTGTGTGTGTGTGTGTGTGTGTGTGTGTGTGTGTGTGTGTGTGTGTGTGTGTGTGTGTGTGTGTGTGTGTGTGTGTGTGTGTTTGTGCACCTGGTGTCTTGGGGCGAGAGGGAAGGAGCGGGGTGCCAGATTTGGAAATTCCTTCCTCTGCACTCTCATCTGCCTGAATGTCCCTGGATCTGAGATGGAGTCTGCCAGCTCCCTCCTCTCCTCTCCTCTCCTCTCCTCTCCTCTCCTCTCCTCTCCTCTCCTCTCCTCTCCTCTCCTCCTCTCCTCTCCTCTCCTCTCCTCTCCTCTCCTCTCCTCTCCTCTCCTCTCCTCTCCTCTCCTCCTTACATCTCCTTCCCCCTCTCCTTCACGCTCCTATTCTCTTTCTTTCTTCCCTCTCTTTCCATTCTCTTTTGTTTTCCTTCATGTCCCCCCCTTCTGTGCTCTGTCTTCCCTCCTTACCCATACCTTTCCTTCTCCTCTCTTCCCCTGTTTCCTCTCCTCCCCTCTTCCTTCTGTTCCTCATCTCCTTCTATCTTTCTATATGGGCGGGCCACTCCAAAGACTCAGTGAGAGGGGAGCGCTGATGGTTTCCCCCAAACCACAGAGTCTCTCCCTGGAGAGAGATACACACAGAGACAGACCTTATATCCATTAAACTAACTCCACTCCACACCACCTCCTGGACACTGCACACGCACGAACACACACACGCACACGCACGCACACACACACACACGCACGCACACACACACACACGCACACACGCACGCACGCACGCACACACACACACACACACACACGCACGCACGCACGCACACACACACAAGCACGCACGCACACACACACACACGCACGAGCGCACACACACACACACACACACACACACACACACACACACACACACACACACACACACACACACACACACACACACACACACACACACACACACGCACGAGCGCACACACACACACACACACACACACACACACACACACACACACACACACACACACACACACACACACACACACACACACACACACACACACACACACACACACACACACCACCTCCTGAATACTGCACACGCACACACGCACACACACCCGCACGCACGCACACACACACGCACACACATGCACATACACACACCACCTCCTGAATACTGCACACACAGAAACACACACACCACCATCTTCCTACTCCCTTCCCCCTGACTCACTGAAGTGTTCTTCGTGCAGCAGCAGTCCAGTCTGGCCAGTTGAAACTGTGTTATTTCTGATTGCATAAGAGCTGCTGAGGGAGGGAGAAGGACGTGTGTGAGCATATGTATCTGTGTGTGCGTGTGTGTGTGTGTCTGTGTGTGTGTGTGTGTGTCTGTGTGTGTGTATGTGTCTGTGTGTGTGCGTGTGTGTGTGTGTGTGTCTGTGTATGTGTGTGTGTATGTGTGTGTGTCTGTGTGTGTGTCTGTGTGTCTGTGTGTGTGTATGTGTCTGTGCGTGTGTGTGTGTGTGTGTGTGTGTGTCTGTGTGTGTGTGTTTTGGATTCTGTGGAAAGGGTTCTACATGGAACCCATAATGGTTCTACTTGGAACCAAAAGGGTTCTACCTGGAACCAACAAGGTTTATTCAAAGGTTCCTCCTATGGGGACGGCCGTAGAACCCCTTTATGTTCTAGATAGCACCTTTTTCCTAAGAGCGTAGAGAGCTGCCGGCTCACAGAGAAAACAGTGCGGAAATGAAAACCTGTCATTTCTCCCAGGCCAGAGTTTCATTGGCACTGTGGCAGCTGATGGGAGGTCAGTTAGAAATAACCTGATGGGAGGTCAGTTAGACATCAGCTGATGGGGGTTAGTCAGACATCAGCTCAAACTAGATGTTGCCCCTAACTACAGATTTAGGATCAGATTACCCTTCCCCCAATCCTAATCTTAACCATTAGGGAGGTTAAATGATATATGATCTGAGTCCTGGGGTTAGGGGCAACTCTTACCTTCCACTAGGTATCCTGACAGAGGTATGGCCTGTGGCTTTAGGAAATGGCTTTGGGGTTGTCCCTAAGTACAGATCTAGGATCATATTCCCCAATCCTAACCTTAACCATTAGTGGGGAAAATGCCAAACTGACCCAACTTCAGCCTACACCAGGGAAATCCATGGAAAGCTTGTTGTAGTTGTAAAGAGCAAAACGACACTGAACATTCCTTTTTCTGGATCTGGGTCAAGCTGAACATTAAGAAATCAAAGGTGAGTCTTATCACTCAGACACTGGGCTGTGTTATTGTTTAGAATGGGAAAACACAGAATGAGAAGTCTAGATGCAGCCAGACCGACATTGTGGTCAGGGCTGAGAGAGAATCTGAAATATGCTGAACCTCTCCAACTCCCAACCCTAAAACACTTTCCCAACTCCTCTCTGCTCACTTGCTTTACAGACTCCCACTATTCCGTCCAGGCTGCCTACATTTTTGTTATTCCTAAGAATTTCTGAGCTTTGGCTCACAGTGGAGGGCTCACTAACAGCCTGGACTGGTGTGTGTATGTTTGGGTCCGTGCGTGGGTGCCTGTGTGTGTGAGTGTGTGTGTGTGTCTGTGTGTGTGCGATCGCGATAATTTTGTGTAGATATCTTTGTATTTCAGGTGTGTGTGCATGTGTGATTCTATAGATGTCCGTGTGTGTGTGTGTGTGTGTGTGTGTGTGTGTGTGTGTGTGTGTGTGTGTGTGTGTGTGTGTGTGTGTGTGTGTGTGTGTGTGTGTGTGTGTGTGTGTGTGTGTGTGTGTGTGTGTGTGTGTGTGTGTGTGTGTGTGTGTGTGTGTGTAAGGGTGTGGTAAGGTTTTGTGGCAGGCCAGGTTACAGTGTGTAGATTTCTATTTCTCTATCCAAAAGTATAATTTATGGAAAGCTAACACAATCTTATAGCACGATCTTAGCTGTCAAGCACCCTGCTCTGGACCAACGAGCTGGGAGACAGTTTTATTATTATTATTCTGGTGGCCGTGTTGCCGTGGGTGATGATATAAACAACAGTGGACTTGCTATCTGTTACGGCTGTACTTGGACCTGCCCAAAGGCAGACATACCAGTGTTTTCTGCTTTGGGAAAATGATCTGAAATCAGTGCTAAAGTGCATCACAGTACTTTAAAGTGGCGTCCTCCACTGACAGTGGACCGCCTCCGTTTCCATTCAGGTCCAGACCTCTGATAGAGGTTTAGTAAGTTATTCTGACAAACAGGATATTATTGTTCCTTAGCTTGTCCTATTGTGGGGGGATGGATGGGTGGGTGGGTGAGTGGGGGGATGGGTGGGTGGGTGAGTGAGTGGGGGATGGATGGGTGGGTGAGTGAGTGGGGGATGGATGGGTGGGTGGGTGAGTGAGTGAGTGAGTGAGTGAGTGAGTGGGGGGATGAATGGGTGGGTAGGTGGGTGCGTGAGTGGGGGGATGGATGGATGGATGGGTGGGTGAGTGAGTGGGGGATGGGTGGGTGGGTGGTTGAGTGAGTGGGGGATGGATGGATGGGTGGGTGGGTGAGTGAGTGGGGGATGGATGGGTGGGTGGGTGAGTAGGGGGATGGGGATGGGTGAGTGAGTGAGTGAGTGAGTGAGTGAGGGGGATGGATGGGTGGGTGAGTGAGTGAGGGGGGATGGATGGATGGATGGGTGATTGAGTGAGTGAGTGGGGGGATGGATGGGTGAGTGAATGAGTTGGGGATGGATGGATGAGTGATGATGGGGAATGGATAGATGAGTGAGTGAGTGAGTGAGTGAGTGAGTGAGTGAGTGAGTGAGTGAGTGGGGGGATGGATGGATGGGTGGGTGGGTGAGTGAGTGAGTGAGTGGGGGATGGATGGGTGAGTGAGTGAGTTGGGGGATGGATGGGTGGGTGGTGAGTGAGTGGGGGATGGATGGGTGGGTGGGTGAGTAGGGGGATGGGTGGTGGTGAGTGGGTGAGTGAGTGAGTGAGTGGGGGGATGGATGGGTGGGTGAGTGAGTGGGGGGATGGATGGATGGATGGATGGGTGATTGAGTGAGTGGGGGATGGATGGGTGAGTGAATGAGTTGGGTTGGGGAATGGATAGATGAGTGAGTGAGTGAGTGAGTGAGTGAGTGAGTGAGTGAGTGGTGGTGAGTGAGGAGTGAGTGGATGGATGGATGGGTGGGTGGGTGAGTGAGTGAGTGGGGGGATGGATGGGTGAGTGAGTGAGATGGGGGATGGATGGGTGGGTGGCTGAGTGAGTGGGGGATGGATGGATGGATGGGTGGGTGAGTGAGTGATGGGGGGATGGATAGATGGGTGAGTGAGTGAGTGGGGGATGGATGGATGGGTGGGTGAATGAGTGGGGGATGGATAGATGGGTGGGTGAGTGGGGGATGGATAGATGGGTGAGTGAGTGAGTGGGGGGATGGATGGATGGGTGGGTGAGTGAGTGGGGGGATGGATAGATGGGTGGGTGAGTGAATGGGGGGGGTGGATGGGTGGGTGGGGGATGGATGGATGGATAGATGGGTGGGTGAGTAAGTGGGGGGATGGATAGATGGGTGGGTGAGTAAGTGGGGGGATGGATAGATGGGTGGGTGAGTGAGTGGGGGATGGATAGATGGATGGGTGGGTGAGTGAGTGGGGGATGGATAGATGGATGGGTGGGTGAGTGAGTGGGGGGATGGATAGATGGATGGGTGGGTGAGTGAGTGGGGGGATGGATAGATGGATGGGTGGGTGAGTGAGTGGGGGGATGGATAGATGGGTGGGGAGTGGGGGGATGGATAGATGGGTGAGTGAGTGAGTGGGGGATGGATGGGTGGGTGGGTGAGTGATGGATGGTGGGGTGGAGTGAGTGGGGGATGGATGGGTGAGTGAATGAGTTGGGGAATGGGGATGGAGTGGGTGGAGTGAGTGAGTGAGTGAGTGGGGGATGGATGGATGGGTGGGTGGGTGGTGAGTGAGTGGGGGGATGGATGGGTGAGTGAGTGAGTGGGGGATGGATGGGTGGGTGGGTGAGTGAGTGGGGGATGGATGGATGGATGGGTGGGTGAGTGAGTGAGTGGGGGGATGGATGGATGGGTGGGGAATGAGTGGGGGGATGGATAGAGTGAGTGGGGGGATGGATGGATGGGTGAGTGAGTGAGTGGGGGATGGATGGATGGGTGGGTGGTGAGTGGGGGATGGATAGATGGGTGGGTGAGTGAATGGGTGGGTGGTGGGTGGGTGGGGGGATGGATGGGATGGGTGGGTGAGAGTGGGGGATGGATGGATGGGTGGGTGAGGGGGGGATGGATAGATGGGTGGGTGAGTGAGTGGGGGGGGATGGGGATGGGTGGGTGAGTGAGTGGGGGATGGATGGGTGGGTGAGTGAGTGGGGGATGGATGGGTGGGTGAGTGGGGGGATGGATAGATGAGTGAGTGAGTGAGTGAGTGAGTGAGTGAGTGGGGGGTGGATGGATGGATGGGTGGGTGGGTGAGTGGGGGGATGGAAGGATGGGTGAGTGGGTGGGGGATGGATGGGTGAGTGAGTGAGTGAGTGGGGGGATGGGTGATGGGTGGGTGGGTGGGGAGTGAGTGAGTGGGGGATGGATGGGTGGGTGAGTGAGTGGGGGGAGTGGGTGGGGGAGTGGGGGGGATGGATGGGTGAGTGAGTGAGTGGGGGAGTGAGGAGTGATGGGGGATGGATGGGTGGGTGGGTGAGTGAGTGGGGGATGGATGGATGGGTGAGTGAGTGAGTGGGGGATGGATGTGGGTGAGAGTGGGGATGGATGGGTGGGTGGGTGAGTGAGTGAAGGGATGGATGGATGGGTGGAGTGGGTGGATGGTGGGTGGGGAGTGAGTGGGGGGATGGATGGATGGGTGGGTGAGTGAGTGAGTGGGGGATGGATGGATGGGTGAGGTGAGTGAGTGGGGAATGGATGGATGGATGGAGTGAGGAGTGAGTGAGTGGGAGGGGGGATGGATGGATGGGTGAGTGGTGGGTGAGTGGGTGGGGATGGATGGATGGGTGGGGGGTGAGTTGGGGAATGGATAGATGGATGTCCAAGTTTGAGCTGTTGATTGTGACCTGCTAACAAGCTCAATATGACGTCTTCCATGACATCCGGATGTCATCATGAATAAATCCTCTTTACCTGATTAAATCTGGATGACATTCAGAATAGCTTGCTGTTCCTTCTCCAGCCCCTCTCAGACACATCAATTAGAGCTTGCTGTTCCTTCTCCAGTCCCTCTCAGACACATCAATTAGAGCTTGCTGTTCCTTCTCCAGCCCCTCTCAGACACATCAATTAGAGCTTGCTGTTCCTTCTCCAGCCCCTCTCAGACACATCAATTAGAGCTTGCTGTTCCTTCTCCAGTCCCTCTCAGACACATCAATTAGAGCTTGCTGTTCCATCTCCAGTCCCTCTCAGACACATCAATTAGAGCTTCCAGCTGTTCCTTCTCCAGCCCCTCTCAGACACATCAATTAGAATTACATCAATTAGAGCTTGCTGTTCCTTCTCCAGCCCCTCTCAGACACATCAATTAGAGCTTGCTGTTCCTTCCTCCAGCCCCTCTCAGACACATCAATTAGAGCTTGCTGTTCCTTCTCCAGCCCCTCTCAGACACATCAATTAGAGCTTGCTGTTCCTTCTCCAGCCCCTCTCAGACACATCAATTAGAGCTTGCTGTTCCTTCTCCAGCCCCTCTCAGACACATCAATTAGAGCTTGCTGTTCCTTCTCCAGTCCCTCTCAGACACATCAATTAGAGCTTGCTGTTCCTTCTCCAGTCCCTCTCAGACACATCAAAGAGATGGGCGTGGCAGCTGAAGCATTAATGCTCCACTTGTCTCCAACATCTAAAGGATTCTATCATTAAAGTTGTTAAAGGATTCTCTTTGGAGTGATGCTCTGATTGGACTGATGTATCTCCTGGCTGTAACCCAAGTGGCACACTATTCCCTAATGAGTGTAGTTCTTTTGACCGGGTCCCACCAGGGCCAATAGTAGTGCACCATGTAGGGAATAGGGTTTCATTTGGGATGCAACCTGGTCGATTCTAGAACATCAATCAGATGCCAATTAGGACAGGACACATGAGGAATGGAAATGTCTGGCAAACGTAGATTCTTTGAGTGAACGATTCATCCCCTTTAATGGACAGCTCTTAAATGGATAGTTCACTAGTATAACACTTCTAAGATGTGATTTAAAAAAAGGTATCTTTGACTGATCTCTTTATGTGGGCACCTCTCTGCCATACAGTGACTCTGGAATCTGGTTGTAGTCTAAGGCCTAGGTCTTGGCTGGATGCTATCTATTGGACCTTTATAATGGGCTTCTATCACCATGTAGACCGTAATGAACTGGAGAGGTCTCAGAACCCAGATGTGTCTGTTAGGGTTGAAAAATGACTGGGGGTTTTGGGAAAGGTACAGAAATGTTGCAACCCTCGTGTCGATCTAGACACTCTGTCCTCCTATATTTTGCTGATGTGGACCTCAATCAGTTTTCCCAAAGTTATTATACATCAGGGTTAGAGTACTTTGCTTCAGACCCATAACAGCAGCAGCACTGGCTAATCGTTGAGTCGGCAGGTTTTATTGTCCCCTGCTGAGTGTGTTAGTCTCAAGATTTCAAAGCAGGCTGTTATTTGTCTCAGTATGACTCAGAAACAAGTTGGGGCTGTCCCAAATGGCCCCCTATTCCCTACAAAGTGGATCACTGTTGACCAGAGCCCTATATACCCTGGTCAGAAGTAGTGCACTATAAAGGGACTAGGATGCCATTTGGGTTGCAACAGTTTTGTGTTTGTCTCAATATTGTTCTTGTTATTGTATTTCTTCTCTGGTGACTGTGGTATAGGCCACTGCAAAGGGAGGAAGGAGTTGTCTTTATTGCTCTTCATCAATACCTCTTTTATTGCTGTCTGGGTGGGATGTGCATGGTGATGAGACTGATGACAGAAGGTTAAGGGAGTTAGTCAGTACTGTTGTTGTTCGCCCTATTGGTTTGGGCTATTAGTTTCAATATGGCTTTTATTTGTTAAGTGTTCTGTGACAAATACACTAATTTCTGAAAATAGTGCTATTCAAACGACATTTGATTGATAAGTTGTTTGTGAGATATCACATTACAGCGTGAGGGAGAAGCACACGTCGCCTTCAAGCTTGCTTTTATATGAAGGAGTTTCTTCCTCAGCTCTATTTTGTTCTCCAATCTTTGAGAATGACCTTGTCTTAGAAACACTGCTATTCAAATGGCAATTGGTTGATACATTGTTTGTGAGATTTCACTTTGAATACAGAAAGACATCTTTCCCTGTCCGTTGTATATGCTGCTCTCACATGCCTATAGACAGATATCCATTTGTCCACAGGCAGTGAAGAGTGAAGTGCAAAGAATCATCAGTGAAAGAATCATTACGATTTAAGTTTCTTGGCCTCCGATTGGTCAGAAGTTGGTCTGGTTGCCATGTGCCCTCTGTCAAGCCTGCGTTGTCATGGACACAGTAGGGTCTAAGTGGGAATGCTGCCCACACCTGTAGAGTGGTTATCTGTCACATTACAGGTTGATAGAGTATAGGGACATCTGTACCAGATGCTTGAGAGATGAAGTGGAGAATGGAGAGAGGGATTGAAGAGAAGCAGACTAAAGAGAGTGGTCAAAGAGGAGCAGAGGGAGAGGAGAGTTGAAGAGGGGGAGAGGAAGTGGGAGAGGAGGGGAGGAAGTGGGAGAGGAGGGGAGGAAGTGGGAGAGGAGGGTTGAAGAGGAGGAGAGGGAGTGGGAGAGGAGGGGAGGGAGTAGGAGAGGAGGGGAGGAAGTGGGAGAGAGGGTTGGAGGAGGAGGGAAGTGGGAGAGGAGGGTTGAAGAGGAGGAGAGGAAGTGGGAGAGGAGGGGAGGGAGGGAGAGGAGGGAGGAAGTGGGAGAGGAGGGTTGAAAGGAGGGAGGGAGTGGAAGAGGAGGTTTGAAGACGAGGAGAGGAAGTGGGAGAGGAGGGGAGGAAGTGGGAGAGGAGGGGAGGAAGTGGGACAGGAGGGTTGAAGAGCAGGAGAGGAAGTGGAGAGAGGAGGGTGGGAAGGACGGGAGGAAGTGGGAGAAGAGGGGAGGGAGTGGGAGAGGAGGGGAGGAAGTGGGAGAGGAGGGTTGAAGAGGAGGAGAGGAAGTGGGAGAGGAGGGTTGAAGAGAGGAGAGGAAGTGGGAGAGGAGGGTTGGAGGAGGAGAGAAAGTGGGAGAGGAGGGTTGGGGAGGAGAGGAAGTGGGAGAGGAGGGTTGAAGAGCAGGAGAGGAAGTGGGAGAAGAGGGTTGAAGAAGAGGAGAGGAAGTGGGAGAGGAGGGTTGAAGAAGAGGAGAGGAAGTGGGAAGGAGGGTTGAAGAAGAGGAGAGGAAGTGGGAGAGGAGGGTTGAAGAAGAGGAGAGGAAGTGGGAGAGGAGGGTTGAAGAAGAGGAGAGGAAGTGGGAGAGGAGGGTTGAAGAAGAGGAGAGGAAGTGGGAGAGGAGGGTTGAAGAAGAGGAGAGGAAGTGGGAGAGGAGGGTTGAAGAAGAGGAGAGGAAGTGGGAGAGGAGGGTTGAAGAAGAGGAGAGGAAGTGGGAGAGGAGAGTTGAAGAAGAGGAGAGGAAGTGGGAGAGGAGGGTTGAAGAAGAGGAGAGGAAGTGGGAGAGGAGAGTTGAAGAAGAGGAGAGGAAGTGGGAGAGGAGGGTTGAAGAAGAGGAGAGGAAGTGGGAGAGGAGGGTTGAAGAAGAGGAGAGGAAGTGGGAGAGGAGGGTTGAAGAAGAGGAGAGGAAGTGGGAGAGGAGGGTTGAAGAAAGAGGAGAGGAAGTGGGAGAGGAGGGTTGAAGAAGAGGAGAGGAAGTGGGAGAGGAGGGTTGAAGAAGAGGAGAGGAAGTGGGAGAGGAGGGTTGAAGAAGAGGAGAGGAAGTGGGAGAGGAGGGTTGAAGAAGAGGAGAGGAAGTGGGGAGGGAGAGGAGGGTTGAAGAAGAGGAGAGGAAGTGGGAGAGGAGGGTTGGGAGAGTGGGAGAGGAGGGGTTGAAGAAGAGGAGAGGAAGTGGGAGAGGAGGGTTGAAGAAGAGGAGAGGAAGTGGGAGAGGAGAGGGGGTTGAAGAGAGGAGAGGAAGTGGGAGAGGAGGGTTGAAGAGGAGGGGAGTGGGAGAGGAGGGTTGAAGAAGAGGAGAGGAAGTGGGAGAGGAGGGTTGAAGAAGAGGAGAGGAAGTGGGAGAGGAGGGTTGAAGAAGAGGAGAGGAAGTGGGAGAGGAGGGTTGAAGAAGAGGAGAGGAAGTGGGAGAGGAGGGTTGAAGAAGAGGGAGAGGAAGTGGGAGAGGAGGGTTGAAGAAGAGGAGAGGAAGTGGGAGAGGAGGGTTGAAGAAGAGGAGAGGAAGTGGGAGAGGAGGGTTGAAGAAGAGGAGAGGAAGTGGGAGAGGAGGGTTGAAGAAGAGGAGAGGAAGTGGGAGAGGAGGGTTGAAGAAGAGGAGAGGAAGTGGGAGAGGAGGGTTGAAGAGGAGGGAGGAAGTGGGAGAGGAGGGTTGAAGAAGGGAGAGGAAGTGGGAGAGGAGGGTTGAAGAAGAGGAGAGGAGGGTGGGAGAGGAGGGTTGAAGAGAGGAGAGGAAGTGGGAGAGGAGGGTTGAAGAAGAGGAGAGGAAGTGGGAGAGGAGGGTTGAAGAAGAGGAAGTGGGAGGAGTGGGAAGAGGGTTGAAGAGGAGAGGAAGTGGGAGAGGAGGGTTGAAGAGGAGGAAGGAGAGGAGGGTTGAAGAAGAGGAGAGGAAGTGGGAGAGGAGGGTTGAAGAAGAGGAGAGGAAGTGGGAGAGGAGGGTTGAAGAGTACCATCTTCCCCTTGTCAGAAGCTACTTGCAGTGTTTGAACTAATGTCGTTAAGTATATACCATGTACTGTTTTTACAGATAGACTTGAGTAATGAATGTATACATACTATTACATTGTTATTATTACTATAGTTACATGGGATCTGATTGTCATGTTTGTCTGTATCTCATGTTCTACTTCAAATGTTTTTCTCCATGTGACCCAATAGAGTTCTGCAATGTGTTTGTGTGTGCCGTTATTTAGACCAGCTAACTGGGGGATTCACAGATCTCTCTCTCATCTTGCCTTTTCCAATGCACTAAACAGAAACAAGAACATGTGATAAACATTGCTTTAAGATCACAACAACACATAGATAAGTCTTATACTGTTGGGCATTCCCATGCATTCCCATGCATTCCAATGCATTCCCATGCCCAAGCCGTATGGCTTTTGTGACTTTTGATTCACTGAGTCTCCACAGTTGTCCAGTATTGTCATTGCCCAAGCTAAGCACTCTTCTTCTCTGAGAACAAAACATCTTTCCACAGTGTTTGTCCACGCAGATAAACAACCTTAACAGACAACAGATTAACCAAACAATACCGCCACAACCAATAGTTTGGTTTCTGCAGAAGTGTGTGCGTGTGTGCGTGTGTGCGTGTGTGTGTGTGTGTGTGTGTGTGTGTGTGTGTGTGTGTGTGTGTGTGTGTGTGTGTGTGTGTGTGTGTGTGTGTGTGTGTGTGTGTGTGTGTGTGTGTGTGTGTGTGTGTGTGTGTGTGTGTGTGTGTGTGTGTGTGTGTGTGTGTGTGTGTGTGTGTGTGCAAGCCATGCTAGAAACAAGCTCCAGATATATGCTGGAAAATAGGTTTGATTGAACTAAATACATGGAATGACATGGCCCTTCTTCCACTAACAGGGATATCTCATGGGTGTTCTTAAACGCTACAGTTCAGACAGTTCAGACAAATGTAAATGGCTGTTACTTTAATAGAATTGATATCCTCCCAGATAGAGTTCCAACATTCCACTAACTAAAATATTCCACCACAAAAATGTCCAGGTTTTCCAGAAATCCTGGTTGGTGGATTCAGGAATCGTAAAACCTGGATTTCTGGAAAACCTGGGACTTCGAGGAAAGTTACTGGAATTTTGCAACCCTACTGCCAGTCTACAGTGTTATGAACTTGGAAGTCTTGAAGAAGAGAGGGAACCATGGCAACAACAGTATCATGAGTATTGATCTGCAGACAATCATGTTGTCAACATCATCAGTGTAAGATGTGTCTCACATTGCATATACAATGTCTTCCCCAAACTATTCAGACCCCTTCACTTTTTCCACATTGTGACACTTTGCTATGAGACTTGAAATTAAGCTCCGATGCATCCTGTTTCCATTGATCATCCTTGAGATGTTTCAACAACTTGATTGGAGTCCACTTGTGGTAAATTCAATTGATTTGACATGATTTGGAAAGGCACACAGCTGTCTATATAAGGTCCCAAATTTGACAGTGCATGTCATAGCAAAAACCAAGACATGAGGTCGAAGGAATTGTCCCTAGAGCTCCGAGACAGCATTGTGTCTGGGAAAGGTACCAAAAAATGTCTGCAGCGTTGAATGTCCATAAGAACACAGTGGCCTCCATCATTCTTAAATGGAAGAAGTTTGGAACCACCAAGACTCTTCCTAGAACTGGCCGCCCGACCAAACTGAGCAATCGGGGGAGAAGGGCCTAGGTCAGGGAGGTGACCAAGAACCCGATGGTCTCTCTGACAGAGCTCCAGAGTTCCTCTGTGGAGATGGGAGAACCTTCCAGAAGGATATCCATCTCTGCAGCACGCAACCAATCAGGCCTTTATGGTTGAGTGGCCAGATGGAAGCCACGCCTTAGTAAAAGGCACATGACAGCCCTCTTGGAGTTTACCAAAAGGCACCTAAAGACTCTCAGACCACGAGAAACAAGATTCTCTGGTATGATGAAAATAAGGTTGAATTTTTTTTGGCCTCAATGCCAAACGTCTGGAGGAAACCTGGCACCATCCCTACAGTGAAACATGGGGGTGGCAGCATCATGCTGTGGGGATGTTTTTTCAGCGGCGGGGACTGGGAGACTAGTCAGGATCGAGGAAAGATGATAATAAGACTTTATAAGAAGATCACCCATGCTTTATAATGCATTATAACCAGATCATTATGCATTATAACCACATCATAATGCATTATAACCACATCGTAATGCATTAACCACATTATAATGCATTGCAACCACATCATAATGCATTAACCACGTCATGATGCATTATAATCAATCATCATAATGCATTATAAACATCATAATGCATGCATATTACATTATAAATCATATTGCAATAACCACATCATAATGCATTATAACAAACATCATAATGCATTATAAACATATACCACATTATAACAACATCATAATGCATTATAACCACATCATAATGCATTATCTGCATAATAATACATTATAACAACCATGCATTATCAACATCATAATGCATTATACATCATATTGCATTAACCACATCATAATGCATTATAACCACATCATAATGCATTATCTGCATAATAATACATTATAACAACATCATAATGCATTATTACAACATCATAATGCATTATAACCACATCATAATGCATTATAACCACATCATAATGCATTATAACCACATCATAATGCATTATTATAATGCATTATTACAACATCATAATGCAATGCATAATAATACATTATAACATCATAATGCATTATTCATAATGCATTATAACCACATCATAATGCATTATAACCACATCATAATGCATTATAACCTCATCATAATGTATTAACCGCATTATAATGCATTTTGCGTTATGACTTTTGGCTTTATGGTAGTGTTACCCAATCTGTTGTTACTAAGGTCTCTCACACAGTTTTGCTAGAGGTGGTGTTACAACACAAAGGCTTTAGTTAACCATGCATCTCTGATGAGAACCGAAGTTAGTGTGTGCAGCTAGTCCTCCTTAAAGGGGAACTTCAGTCTTTTACAATTTAACATATTCATACATTTTTTAAGAATATATCTTATAAATGTTTTATAAGCTTATTTCAACTGTTGTACCTCATCATAACCCAAAATATAAGCTTGTTTTGCTCAATTGGAATCATGTAATTGTAAACAAATACTGTATAGCCTCAAAACATAGGAAAACCTATACTTTTATCTCCTGGATGGTCAGTCCTTGCATCCATACCTCTGTCTATGAATTTGATGATGGTTACATTTCTCCAGCCCTGTCCCTCAGCTGTTAACCAAATCAGTGACTTTAAGCATGTTCACATATTTTTGCTTTACTCATATATATATATACTTTATTCTATTCTACTGTATTTTAGTCAATGCCACTCTGACATTGCTCATCCTAATATTTATATATTCCTTAATTCCGTTATTTTACTTTAGGTTGTGTGTATTGTAGGTATTGTTGTGCATTTCACTACACCTGCAATAACATCTGCTAAACATGTGTATATGACAAATATCATTTGATTTGATTGACTACTTTCATGTTCTTTGAACTGCAGATTGCCCCTTTAATGTGGCCCATGAAGTCCTGTTGTTGCTGCAGTGGTTTTACCATAGTTTATTCCACCACTCTTACGTAAACTAGCTGTGCCTTTTCTTTCCTATGGAAGACATTGGAGTTCATTGAGTCTGGAATGACTTAGCGAATGGACCAACCCCGGCCTTGTTCTCATAACATTGGTCAGAGTACTGAAAGTATATCATTTAATATGATTAGGCCTAATATAACTCCTGGTCATAGAGTATGTGCTGGTGGTCTCTTCCAGAGGACTGGGGTAAGTTAAAGCAGAGCGAGAGAAGAAATAAACAGAGGTAGTGACAAGTGTTTGTTTGAGAGAGAAACTTCGTGGCGTCTCATACAGAATGAACATCTTTTTCATCTGTCCGTCTCTTTATCTGTCAGTCTGTCATCCATCTTTACTTAAAGGGTTAGTTCACCCAAATCACAAAATGACAAAATGTGTTTTCTTATGTGTTTCCAGTCATGGAGAAAAGTACTTCACACTGGTCTTATTTACCTTGCTTCTGTTACCAACCGCTAACTTATTAAGCATTTTATAACCCAAAACGAATAGATGCTGTGTCATACCCAAATTAAAGTATCTATAAGGGATTCTTTAGCTCAACGACTATAATGGAATGTCTACTGTAGCTGGCATTGTCTCTGTTCTTGTCCCTGTCAGCTTGGCTTGTTAAGATGCTGTAAACCTAGCCTGGGACCATGTCTGTTGTGTTGTCTTGTTAAGATGCTGTAAACCTAGCCTGGGACCACGTCTGTTGTGTTGTCTTGTTAAGATGCTGTACACCTAGCCTGGGACCACATCTGTTGTGTTGTCATGTTAAGATGCTGTAAACCTAGCCTGGGACCACATCTGTTGTGTTGTCATGTTGTTAAGATGCTGTAAGAAACCTAGCCTGGGACTGTTGTTGTCATGTTAAGCTGTTGTGTTGTCTTGTTAAGATGCTGTAAACCTAGCCTGGGACCACATTTGTTGTGTTGGACCACATTTGTTGTGTTGTTAAGATGCTGTAAACCTAGCCTGGGACCACATTTGTTGTGTTGTCTTGTTAAGATGCTGTAAACCTAGCCTGGGACCACATCTGTTGTGTTGTCTTGTTAAGATGTAGTAAACCTAGCCTGGGACCACATTTGTTGTGTTTTCTTGTTAAGATGCTGTAAACCTAGCCTGGGACCACATCTGTTGTGTTGTCTTGTTAAAAGATGCTGTAAACCTAGCCTGGGACCACATCTGCTGTGTTGTCTTGTTAAGATGTAGTACACCTAGCCTGGGACCACATTTGTTGTGTTTTCTTGTTAAGATGCTGTAAACCTAGCCTGGGACCACATCTGCTGTGTTGTCTTGTTAAAAGATGCAGTAAACCTAGCCTGGGACCACATCTGCTGTGTTGTCTTGTTAAGATGCAGTAAACCTAGCCTGGGACCACATCTGTTGTGTTGTCTTGTTAAGATGCTGTAAACCTAGCCTGGGACCACATCTGCTGTGTTGTCTTGTTAAGATGCAGTAAACCTAGCCTGGGACCACATCTGCTGTGTTGTCTTGTTAAGATGTAGTACACCTAGCCTGGGACCACATCTGTTGTGTTGTCTTGTTAAGATGCTGTAAACCTAGCCTGGTACCACATCTGCTGTGTTGTCCTGGTAAGATGCAGTAAACCTAGCCTGGGATCACATATTTTGTGTTGTCTTGTTACGATGCAGTAAGATGCTTGTTAAGTAAACCTAGCCTGGGACCACATCTGCTGTGTTGTCTTGTTAAGATGCTGTAAACCTAGCCTGGTACCACATCTGCTGTGTTGTCTTGTTAAGATGCAGTAAGCTTAGCCTGGGACCACAACTGTTGTGTTGTCTTGTTAAGATGCAGTAAACCTGTAAATCTGTTGTGTTGTCTTATTAAGATGCCTGGATACCACATCTGCTGTGTACCACAGCAACTATTACAACATTCCTAAACCAGAAACTGTGGTGATGGAAGCATTCGCGCGAAACTGAAAGTGCGAACCACCTGGTAAGATGCAGTAAACCTAGCCTGGGATCACATATTTTGTGTTGTCTTGTTACGATGCAGTACATCTTGCCTGGTACCTCATCTGTTGTGTTGCCTTGTTAAGATGCAGTAAGCCTAGACCTGGTACCACATCTGTTATGTTGTCTTGTTAAGATGCTGTAAACCTAGCCTGGTACCACATCTGTTGTGTTGTCTTGTTAAGATGCAGTAAGCTTAGCCTGGGACCACAACTGTTGTGTTGTCTTGTTAAGATGCTTGTTAACTGGCCGGGCTCGAGAATGGGGACACTTTATCTGAGGGGAGGCAAGGGCTGTTTGCTCTAACGATTTCCAGAACTTTAGAGATGCAGTAAACCTAGCCTGGGACCACATCTGTTGTGTTGTCTTATTAAGATGCAGTAAGCTGAGCTTGATACCACATCTGTTGTGTACTGATTCGGTGAGCGAGTTTATTAGCAAGTGCAATCGGAGGATGCCAGCCGTGTGCCTCTATTGCGGAGTTGCACATCGTTTATTAGCGATGTCGTCGCACCCACAGCAACTATTACAACATTCCTAAACCAGAAACTGTGGATTGATGAAGCATTCGCGCGAAACTGAAAGTGCGAACCACTGCTTTTAACCGGAAACATGACAGAATACAAAGCTAGTGTAATCAAGGGTAATCAAACAAGCTAAGCGTCAGTATAGAGACAAAGTAGAGTCGCAATTCAACGGCTCAGACACAAGAGGTATGTGGCAGGGTCTACAGTCAATCACAGATTACAAAAAAGAAAACCAGCCCCGTCGCGGACCAGGATGTTTTGCTCCCAGACAGACGAAACAACTTCTTTGCTCGCTTTGAAGACAATACAGTGCCACTGACCCGGCCCGCTACCAAAACCTGCGGACTCTCCCTCACTGTAGCCAACTTGAGTAAAACATTTAAATGTGTTAACTCTCGCAAGGCTGGAGGCCCAGACGGCATCCCCAGCCGCGTCCTCAGAGACCAGCTGGCTGGTGTGTTTATGGACATATTCAATCAATCCTTATCCCAGTCTGCTGTTCCCACATGCTTCAAGAGGGCCAGCATTGTTCCTATTCCCAAGAAAGCTAAGGTAACTGAGCTAAATGACTACCACCCCGTAGCACTCACTTCCGTCATCATGAAGTGCTTTGAGAGACTAGTCAAGGACCATATCACCTCCACCCTATCTGACACCCTAGACCCACTCCAATTTGCTTACCGCCCCAATAGGTCCACAGACGACGCAATCGCAATCGCACTATACACTGCCCTAACCCATCTGGACAAGAGGAATACCTATGTGAGAATGCTGTTCATCGACTACAGCTCATCATTTAACACCAAAGTACCCTCCAAACTCGTCATCAAGCTCGAGACCCTGGGTCTCCACCCCACCCTGTGCAACTGGGTCCTGGACTTCCTGACGGTCCGTCCCCAGGTGGTGAGGGTAGGTAACAACATCTCCACTCCGCTGATCCTCAACACTGGGGCCCCACAAGGGTGCGTTCTGAGCCCTCTCCTGTACTCCCTATTCACCCACGACTGCGTGGCCATGCACACCTCCAAATTAATCATCAAGTTTGCAGACGACACTACAGTGGTAGACTTGATTACCAACAACGACGAGACGGCCTACAGGGAGGAGGTGAGGGCCCTCGGAGTGTGGTGTCAGGAAAATAACTTCACACTCAACATCAACAAAACAAAGGAGATGATCGTGGACTTCAGGAAACAGCAGAGGGAGCACCCGTCTATCCACATCGACGGGACAGTAGTGGAGAGGGTAGTAAGTTTTAAGTTCCTCTGCGTACACATCACGGACAAACTGAATTGGTCCACCCACACAGACAGCGTGGTGAAGAAGGCGCAGCAGCGCCTCTTCAACCTCAGGAGGCTGAAGAAATGTTGCTTGTCACCAAAAGCACTCACAAACTTTTACAGATGCACAATCGAGAGCATCCTGTCGGGCTGTATCACCGCCTGGTACGGCAACTGCTCCGCCCACAACCGTAAGGCTCTCCAGAGGGTAGTGAGGTCTGCACAACGTATCACCAGGGGCACACCTACACCACCCGATGTCACAGGAAGGCCATAAAGATTATCAAGGACAACAACCACCCGAGCCACTGCTTGTTCACCCCGCTATCATCCAGAAGGCGAGGTCAGTACAGGTGCATCAAAGCGGGGACTGAGAGACTGAGAAACTGCTTCTATCTCAAGGCCATCAGACTGTTACACAGCCACCACTAACATTGAGTGGCTGCTGCCAACATACTGACTCAACTCCAGCCACTTTAATAATGGAAAAATTTATGTAAAAAATGTCTCACTAGCCACTCTAAACAATGCCACTTTATATAATGTTTACATACCCTACATTACTCATCTCATATGTACAGTATATACTGTACTCGATACCATCTACTGCATCTTGCCTATGCCGTTCTGTACCATCACTCATTCATATATTTTTATGTATATATTCTTCATCCCTTTACACTTGTGTATAAGGTAGTAGTTGTGAAATTGTTAGGTTAGATTATTTGTTGGTTATTACTACATTGTCGGAAATAGAAGCACAAGCATTTCGCTACACTCACATTAACATCTGCTAACCATGTGTATGTGACAAATCAAATTAGATTTGATTTAATAAACATAGCCTGGGACCACATCTGTTGTGTTGTCTTGTTAAGATCCAGTGGACCGAGCTTGACGCAATGTTTGTTTGTGCTATCTTGTTAAGATGCAGTAAACCTAGCCTGGTACCACATCTGTTGTGTTGTCTTGCAAACTCCTAGTGGTTTGGTGTGATCTGTGACCAGGCTATGGTGGAACAGCAAATAATAATCAATCTTTATGTCTCTGTCCCCCGTGCTAGTGAGGAAGAAGAGGCAGAAGGGAGTGGAGGAGGGCCGTAGAAGGAGGAACACCATCCATCTGAATGGGTTGTATACGGTAGAGACGGTGGTGGTGGCAGACTCAGACATGGTGCAGTACCACGGGGCAGAGGCCGCGCAGAGATTCCTGCTCACCGTCATGAACATGGTAAGGATGCTTGAATACACGCACACACACATGTTATTCTGTTGTCGTGGGGACCTAAAATGGATTTCCATTCAAAATCCTGTTTTCCTTAACCCCTAACCCCAACCTTGACCATATTCCTAATCGTATTCCTAACCCTAAACTTAACCACTAACCCCTAACCCTAACCAGAATTGTAGCCTTAACCCTAAAGCTAACCCCTAAGGTTAAAATAGCCTTTGTCCTCATGGGGACGTGGGAAATGATAACTCCACGAGGTAGAATTTCCTTTTGTGGATTTTAGGTCTAATTAAGTCTCTGAGTTGTACACACGCTGTTGAGCGGCTCACTACCATGTTTGAAAGGTTAAAGACACGTTAACAAGCTTCGTTTTGACAATGCCACCTCCCATGTTTCTCTTGGCTTTGTGCTAGCTGGTTTAGCTCTGAGAGAGACCGGCCAGTACCAGAGAACTGTAACGCTGTTTTTCTATATGCATCCAAAATAGCACCCTATTCCCTACATAGTACACTACCGTTGACTTGAGACCTACGGGCCCTGATAAAAAGTAGTGCACTATGTAGGGAATAGGGTTCCCTTTGGGACTCAGCCTCTGTTTCTCACCCTTTCAGTTTCTCATTAAAACTGCCCGAACAGCCAACTGATTCAACCTGCTGCTCACAGGGCAGAGCAGTTAGAGGCAGAGCCCAACAGTGACTTGGGCAGGAGAGCAAGAAACCAGAGGGGAGGGGAGGGGAGGGGAGAGGGAATGTGAGGTAGGCAAGAGCCAAGGGGGAAGAGGAGGGAGGAGAGGGAGACAGAGAGAGAGAGAGAGAGAGAGGGGGAAGAGGAGGGAGGGAGAGGGAGACAGAGAAAGAGATAGAGAGAGGGGGAGGGAGGGAGAGGGAGACAGAGAGAGAGAGAGAGAGAGAGAGAGGGGGGGAGGAGGGAGGGAGAGGGAGACAGAGAAAGAGAGAGAGAGAGGGGGAAGAGGAGGGAGGGAGAGAGAGACAGAGAGAGAGAGAGGGTGAAGAGGAGGGAGGGAGAGGGAGACAGAGAAAGAGAGAGAGAGAGGGGGAAGAGGAGGGAGGGAGAGAGAGACAGAGAGAGAGAGAGGGTGAAGAGGAGGGAGGGAGAGGGAGACAGAGAAAGAGAGAGAGAGAGGGGGAAGAGGAGGGAGGGAGAGGGAGACAGAGAGAGAGAGAGAGAGAGAGGGGGGAGAGGAGGGAGGGAGAGGGAGACAGAGAGAGAGGGGGGCTGAAGGAGGAAGAGGAGAGAGAGAGAAGGGGGAAGAGGAGGGAGGAAGAGGGAGACAGAGAAAGAGGGGGAAGAGGAGGGAGGGAGAGGGAGAAAGAGAGAGAGAGGGGGAAAGAGGAGGGAGGGAGAGGGAGACAGAGAGAGAGAGGGGGAGTGTAAGGGAGACAGAGAGAGAGAGGGGGAAAGAGGAGGGAGGGAGAAGGGGACAGAGAGAGAGAGGGGGAAGAGGAGGGAGGTCGAGAGGGAGAGAGAGAGGGGGAGGGAGGGAAAGGGAGACAGAGAGAGAGAGGGGGAAAGAGGCGAGAGGGAGAAGGGGGCAGAGAGAGGGGGAAGAGGAGGGAGGTAGAGAGGGAGGGAGAGAGAGAGGGGGAAGGGGAGGGAGAGAGAGAGGGTGGAAGAGGAGGGAGGGAGAGGGAGAGCGAGAGAGGGGAAGAGGAGGGAGGGAGAGGGAGAGCGAGAGAGGGGGAAGAGGAGGGAGGGAGAGGGAGAGCGAGAGAGGGGAAGAGGAGGGAGGGAGAGGGAGAGCGAGAGAGGGGAAAAGGAGGGAGGGAGAGCGAGAGAGGGGAAGAGGAGGGAGGGAGAGCGAGAGAGGGGAAGAGGAGGGAGGGAGAGGGAGAGCGAGAGAAGGGAAGAGGTGGGAGGGAGAGGGAGAGCGAGAGAGGGGAAGAGGAGGGAGGGGGGGAGGGAGAGCGAGAGAGGGGAAAAGGAGGGAGGGAGAGGGAGAGCGAGAGAGGGGAAAAGGCATTAGTGAAGGAAGAATGGCGAGAGAGCAGAGAGACAGAAGGAAAGACAGGAGGGAAGGAGGGAGGGTAAAAGAGGGAGGGAGAGGGGGATAAGCCTACTGCTTAAACAACGCTCCGAGGCAGAGCTGTTGGACAGAGATCAACACAGAGCAGTACAGCCAGCCAAGGTCTGGGCAGGAGAGACAGGGATAGGCATGAGGGAAGAGAGAGCGCCAGGAGGAGAAAAGAGAGAGATGGGGGGGCAGGTATCCACCCTGGTTATACCTTCACAGTACTCTGTGGAAATACCTCCAGGTTAATCATGTAAGATACACCAAAATGCATTTTATTTTGATTACAAAGTATATTTCAAGGCAGTATTTTTCAGTATTTTTAAGTCACATGTACTGTACATAAAGAAAGGGAAACAGCCTCAAAACCAAATGAGCAGGGATTTGTGTAGAGCATAGCAAGTGGAGGAAGCACTATAATACACTAGAAGATCTGTGTAGATTGAAGGTGCTTTTCCCAATTGACCCCATAACCATTTAAGGGGTTACTTGGTGAGAACTAGTGAGTTGTGTTTGATAACTAGTGAGTTGTGTTTGATAACTAGTGAGTTTTTTGATAACAGGTGAGGTTGTGTTTGGTAAAAACCTGAGAAGAACTGGAAATATCCTGGTAAAGGATTTCTTGAAAAGAGTCTGGTTACTTCAGTCACTGCCAGAATTCCCTTGAGGCCTTTAGTTTTGCTGGAACTGTGAACTGAGTTCCAAATGGAACCCTGCTCCCTATGTAGTGAACTACCTTTGACCAGGGCCCAAAGGGAAGTAGTGCACTACTTGGGACTGTGCACAGGCAGCGGGTTGCACCTAATGGAGGAGGACGTGCTCATAGAAATGGCATCAAACAGGTCAAACATTACTATGAGCCGTCCTCCCCTCAACAGCCTCCTGTGGAATAGGGTGCCATTTGGGATGCACACTGGTGTGTTTGGCCGGTCTGCTGGTTTGAGAGATAATCTACTTTGTTATTTTACAGTCACAGACATAGTTCTCTGTGTCATCTCCTTTTGAAGTCATTTTGAAAAATCTTCTGAGCTGAGAGAGACTGATTTGGACTGTGTGTGTGGGGAAGGGAAAAGGGATACCTAGTCAGTTGTACAACTGCATTTAACACAACCAGAGAGGTGCTGGCGGCTGTCTTAATCAACGTCCACGTCATCGGCACCTGGGGAACAGTTGTGACTGGGGGGATAACTAACTGCCTTGTTCAAGGGCAGAACGTTGTGGCCCAACGCTCTTAACCGTTTTCGGTCTCAGAAATGTAACATTGTCTCCATATGTATTATTCAATTCTGTTTCATAAGTTTCTGTCATCTCACATTTTAGCGTGTAGTTTTGGGGTTGCGATTTAGACGCAGAATTGTATCATAATTCAGTGGATCTTGTGAAGTAACTGGACCTTGGTGTCTTCAGATCAATGCATAGAGGCTATGACTATTAAATAATGATTTACTATGTTTCACCAACATGGTAGTTTGTTTACTGTCCTTGTTGTCATTTTTAGAAAGACAACAAAGCAGATCTGCTCTAGGCTCAACTGCTGCTGCATTAACTTCATTACCACAGTAGATTAGCAGCTTTACTGAAGGGGAGTCAGAGTACAGAGACTCCAGAAGGGATAGTTGGTGTCTGTCTGTCTGTCTGTCTGTCTGTCTGTCTGTCTGTCTGTCTGTCTGTCTGTCTGTCTGTCTGTCTGTCTGTCTGTCTGTCTGTCTGTCTGTCTGTCTGTCTGTCTGTCT
>NC_060177.1:9758158-9805464 GCF_021184085.1 Oncorhynchus gorbuscha
ACGTTGTACACGGAGGATATTTTTGCAGAATTCTGCTTGCAGAGTCTCAATTTGGTGTTTGTCCCATTTTGTGAAGTCTTGGTTGGTGAGTGGACCCCAGACCTCACAACCATAAAGGGCAATGGGCTCTATGACTGATTCAAGTATTTTTAGCCAGATCCTAATTGGTATGTTGAATTTTATGTTCCTTTTGATGGCATAGAATACCCTGCTTGCCTTGTCTCTCAGATCGTTCACAGCTTTGTGGTTACCTGTGGTGCTGATGTTTAGGCCAATGTATGTATAGTTGTTTGTGTGCTCTAGGGCAACAGTGTCTAGATGGAATTTGTATTTTTGGTCCTGGCGACTGGACTTTTTTTTTTGGAACACCATTATTTTGGTCTTACTGAGATTTATTGTCAGGGCTCAGGTCTGACAGAATCTGTGCAGAAGATCTAGGTGCTGCTGTAGGCCCTCCTTGGTTGGTGACAGAAGCACCAGATCATCAGCAAACAGTAGACATTTGACTTTAGATTCTAGTAGGAAGAGGCCAGGTGCTGCAGACTTTTCTAAAGCCCGCCAAATTCGTTGATATATATGTTGAAGAGGGTGGGGCTTAAGCTGCATCCCTGTCTCACCCCACGACCCTGTGTGAAGAAATGTGTGTGTTTTTTGCCAATTTTAACCGCAAACTTGTTGTTTGTGTACATGGTTTATATAATGTCATATGTTTTACCCCCAACACGTCAATTTGTATAGCAGACCCACAAAAGCCTTCGATTGAGTCGAATGCTTTTTTGAAATCAACAAAGCATGAGAAGACTTTGCCTTTGTTTTGGTTTGTTTGGTTGTCAATTAGGGTGTGCAGGGTGAATATATGGTCTGTTGTATGGTAATTTGGTAAAAAGCCAATTGTACATTTGCTCAGTACATTGTTTTCATTGAGGAAATGTACGAGTCTGCTGTTGATGATAATGCAGAGGATTTTCCCAAGGTTACTGTTGACGCATATTCCACGGTAGTTATTTGGGTTTTGGCTGCCCAAACTGCACATTGAGGCTTTTCACACAATAAATGATTTGTACTTAATTATAATTTTGGGAAAGAAAGATTCTCTTAGGTCTGAGTATTCCTCACAGTATAATGGGAAATACATCTCTGTCTGTACCTCTCCCAAGGAGCAGAGTAGGCAGCCTGTCCTCTCTGGGCAGCCAGGTGTGCCTCTATAGCCAGACTGTGCTCACTGAGTCTGTACCTCTCCCCTGGAGCAGAGTGAGCACAGCTTGTCCTCTCTGGGCAGCCAGGTGTGCCTCTATAGCCAGACTGTGCTCACTGAGTCTGTACCTCTCCCCTGGAGCAGAGTGAGCACAGCTTGTCCTCTCTGGGCAGCCAGGTGTGCCTCTATAGCCAGACTGTGCTCACTGAGTCTGTACCTCTCCCCTGGAGCAGAGTGAGCAGCCTGTCCTCTCTGGGCAGCCAGGTGTGCCTCGATAGCCAGACTGTGCTCACTGAGTCTGTACCTCTCCCCTGGAGCAGAGTGAGCAGCCTGTCCTCCTGTCAGTGTTTTACTCAGTTTAACTCAGTTTTCTATCAGTCACAGTGGTCAGATAGTCTGCCACCATGTACTGTCTGTTTAGAGCCAAATAGCGTTGATTTGTTGTGGTGTCTTTCTAATAGGTGATGTATTTCTATTTTTGCTTCGATGATTTGGTTGGGCCGGACTTTCTGTGTGCAGTCCTGAGGCTCTATGGGTTGGTTTGGGTTAGTGAACTGAGCCTCAGAACCAGCTGGCGAAGGGGACTCTTCTCATGTTTCATCTCTTGACATTGTAGGGCTGTGTGATGGAATGTTTCGGGGAAGCTTGTTTTAATTAAGATGGTAGTCAAATGTGATGGTTATTTTTTCTAATATAATTCCATCTATTGTCTCTCTCTCTCTCTGTCTCTCTCTTCCCCCCCCCCTCTCTCTCTCGCTTTCTTTCTTTCTCTCTCTCTCTCGCTTTCTTTCTCTCTCTCTCTCTCTCTCTCTCTCTCTCTCTCTCTCTCTCTCTCTCTCTCTCTCTCTCTCTCTCTCTCTCTCTCTCTCTCTCTCTCTCTCTCTCTCTCCCTCTCTCTCTCTGTCTGTCTCTCTCTTTCCCTCTCCCTCTGTCTCTCACCCTGTCTCTCACTCTCTCTCCTTCTCTCTCTCTCCTCTCTTTCTCTCTCCATCTCCCTCTCTCCCGCTATCTCTGTCTCTTTTTCTCTCTCTCTCTTTCTCTCCATCTCCCTCTCTCTCTCTCTTTCTCTCCATCTCCCTCTCTCTCCCTCTCTTTCTTCTTCTCTCTCCATCTCCTTCTCCCTCTTTCACTCTTTCTTTTTCTCTCTCCTTCTCGCTCCATCTCCCTCTCTCCCTCTCTCTCTCCCCCTCTCTCCCCCTCTCTCTCCCGACCCCCCTCTCTCTCTGTCTCTCCCTCTGTCTCTCCCTTTATCTCTTTTTTCTATTAGAATTCTCTCTCTCTCTCTGTCTGTCTCTCTCTTTCCCTCTGTCTCTCTCCCTCTCCGTCTCTGTCTCCCTCTCCCTCTGTCTCTTACCCTGTCTCTCACTCTGTCTCTCCCTCTCTCTCTCTCCTCTCTTTCTCTCTCCATCTCCCTCTCTCTGTCTCTTTTTCTCTCTCTCTCTTTCTCTCCATCTCCCTCTCTCTCCCTCTCTGTCTCTCTCTGTCTCTCTCCCGCTCTCTTTCTTCTTCTCTCTCCTTCTCCTTCTCCCTCTCTCTCTCCCTCTCTCCCCCTCTCTCTCTGCCTCTCTCTCTCCCTCTCTGCCTCTCTGCCTCTCTCCCTCTCTCTTTCTTCTTCTCCCGCTTTCTCTCTTTCTTTTTATCTCTCCTTCTCGCTCCATCTCCCTCTCTCCCTCTCTCCCTCCCTCTCCCTCTCTCTCTCCCCCTCTCTCCCCCTCTCTCTCTCTCTCTCTCTCTCTCCCGATCCCCCTCTCTCCCCCTACATCTCCCCTCCCTCTCCCTCTCTCTCTCTCTCTCTCTCACTTTCTCTTTCTCTCTCTCTCTCTCCTCTCCGTCTCTGTCTCCCTCTCTCTCCCTCTCTCTCTTGCGCTCTCTCTCCCTGTCTCTCTCTCTCTCCCTCTCTGTTACTCCACCTCTCTCTTTCTTCTTCTCTCTCCTTCTCCCTCTTTCTCTCTTTCTTTTTATCTCTCCTTCTCACTCCATCTCCCTCCCTCTCTCTCTCTCCCTGTCTCTCTCTCTCTCCCTCTCTGTCACTCCCCTCTCTCTCTCTCTCTCTCTTCCTGTCTCTCTCTCTCTCTCCCTCTCTGTCACTCCCCCTCTCTTTCTTCTTCTCTCTCCTTCTCCCTCTTTCTCTCTTTCTTTTTCTCTCTCCTTCTCGCTCCATCTCCCTCTCTCCCTCTCTCTCTCCCCCTCTCTCCCCCTCTCTCTCCCGACCCCCCTCTCTCTCTGTCTCTCCCTCTGTCTCTCCCTTTATCTCTTTTTTCTATTAGAATTCTCTCTCTCTCTCTGTCTGTCTCTCTCTTTCCCTCTGTCTCTCTCCCTCTCCGTCTCTGTCTCCCTCTCCCTCTGTCTCTTACCCTGTCTCTCACTCTGTCTCTCCCTCTCTCTCTCTCCTCTCTTTCTCTCTCCATCTCCCTCTCTCTGTCTCTTTTTCTCTCTCTCTCTTTCTCTCCATCTCCCTCTCTCTCTCCCTCTCTGTCTCCCTCCCTCTCTCTCTCTCTCTCTCTCCCTCCCTCTCCCTCTCTCTCTATCTCTCTCTCTCACTCTCTCTCTCCCTCTCCCTCTCTCTCCCTCTCCCTCTCTCTCCCTCTCTCTCTCTCTCTCTCTCTCTCTCTCTCTCTCTCTCTCTCTCTCTCTCTCTCTCTCTCTCTCTCTCTCTCTCTCTCTCTCTCTCTCTCTCTCTCTCTCCCTGTTTCTTTCTTTCTCTCACTGTCTCTCTGTCTGTCTGTCTCTCTCTTTCTCCCTCTGTCTCTCCCTTTGTCTCTTTTTTCTATTAGAATTGGATCTATACTCTCTCTCTCTCGCTCTCTCTCTCCCTCTCCCTCTGTCTCTCTCCCTCTCTGCCTCTGTCTCCCTCTTCCTCTGTCTCTCTCCCTCTCTGCCTCTGTCTCCCTCTCCCTCTCCCTCTCCCTCTGTCTCTCTCTCTCTCTCTCTCTCTCTCTCTCTCTCTCTCTCTCTCTCTCTCTCTCTCTCTCTCTCTCTCTCTCTCTCTCTCTCTCTCTCTCTCTCTCTCTCTCTCTCTCTCTCTCTCTCTCTCTCTCTCTCTCTCTCTCTCTCTTTCTGTTTCTCTCTCCTTCTCGCTCCATCTCCCTCTATCCCTCTCTCTCCCTCTCCCCCTTTCTCTCACTCACTCCCTCTGTCTCTCTCTCTCTCTTTCTCTCTCTGTCCTTGGCTGTATTGTATTATATTTTTCTACATTCTTCAGGTCAGACAGTTGATTATTCGTCCTGTCTGTAAAGCTGTAGCATAAATTGCTCCTCTTCGTGGCCATGGTGGTTTTAATCAATTAGCCCATTAGCACATCTCTCTTGCACGCACACGCACACACACACACACACACACACACACACACACACACACACACACACACACACACACACACACACACACACACACACACACACACACACACACACACACACACACACACACACACACACACACACACACACACACACACACACACACACACACACACACACACTCTCTCTCTCTCTCTCTCTCTCTCTCTCATTCCTAATTCTTAATTAGGCATTATTACCTGTTCTAATTTGGGCCGGGAGGTGAAAGGTTTCATTTGGTTTCAACAAGCACTCATATAGCCTGTCAGATCGTATCCTGTCATCCTGCACTGTAAAACAAATCTGGTTGTTTCAACTAAATATTATTAAGTAAGTAGTTCTACAGCCTTTCTTTATTTACTGAACCTTTCGGTCAGTGTTACCTGAACATAACATTTTTAGTTGGCCCAAACTTGGCCCAAAAACGTAGGCAAACATTCTGTCAACTTAACATGTATTTACTCAATCCGTGTCATATGTTCATTCAACTGGAAATACAGTGCTTTTAACATACAATGTTTTCAACTTACAGATTTGACACGTTGACTACAATGTGCATGTGGTAGATAACAGGGTGCAGAGAGGAGAGAAGAGAGGAGAGATGGGAGAGATGGGAGGAGAGAGGAGAGAAGAGAGGAGAGAAGAGAGGAGAGAAGAGAGGAGAGATTGGAGAGAGAGGAGAGATGGGAGAGAGAGGAGAGATTGGAGAGAGAGGAGAGATGGGAGGAGAGAGGGGAAGGGGGAGAGAGGAGAGAAGAGAGGAGAGAGGGGAGAGAGAGGAGAGATGGGAGAGAGAGGAGAGATGGGAGAGAGAGGAGAGATGGGAGAGAGAGGAGAGATGGGAGAGAGAGGAGAGATGGGAGGGGGGAGCAGAGAAGAGAGAAGAGGGGAGAGAGATGAGAGATGGGAGGAGAGAGGGGAAGGGGGAGAGAGGAGAGATGGGAGAGAGAGGAGAGATGGGAGAGAGAGGAGAGATGAGAGAGAGAGGAGAGATGGGAGGGGGGAGCAGAGAGGAGAGAAGAGAGGAGAGAGGGGAGAGAGATGAGAGATGGGAGGAGAGAGGGGAAGGGGAGAGAGGAGAGATGGGAGAGAGAGGAGAGATGGGAGAGAGAGGAGAGATGGGAGGGGGGAGCAGAGAGGAGAGAAGAGAGGAGAGAGGGGAGAGAGATGAGAGATGGGAGGAGAGAGGGGAAGGGGGAGAGAGGAGAGATGGGAGAGAGAGGAGAGATGGGAGAGAGAGGAGAGATGGGAGAGAGAGGAGAGATTGGAGGGGGAGCAGAGAGGAGAGGAGAGAGGAGAGATTGGAGGGGGAGCAGAGAGAAGAGAGGAGAGAAGAGAGGAGAGAGGGGAGAGAGAGGAGAGATGGGAGAGAAAGGAGAGATTGGAGGGGGGAGCAGAGAGGAGAGGAGAGAGGAGAGATGGGAGAGAGAGGAGAGATGGGAGAGAGAGGAGAGAAGAGAGGAGAGAGGGGAGAGAGAGGAGAGATGGGAGAGAGAGGAGAGACGGGAGAGAGAGGAGAGAAGAGAGGAGAGATGGGAGAGAGGGGGGAGATGGGAGAGAGAGGAGAGAAGAGAGGAGAGAAGAGAGGAGAGATTGGAGAGAGAGGAGAGATGGGAGAGAGAGGAGAGATTGGAGAGAGAGGGGAGATGAGAGAGAGAGGAGAGATTGGAGAGAGAGGGGAGATGGGAGAAGAGAGGGGAAGGGGAGAGAGGAGAGATGGGAGAGAGAGGAGAGATGGGAGAGAGAGGAGAGATGGGAGGGGGAGCAGAGAGGAGAGAAGAGAGGAGAGAGGGAGAGAGATGAGAGATGGGAGAGAGAGGGGAAGGGGGAGAGAGGAGAGATGGGGAGAGAGAGGAGAGATGGGAGAGAGAGGAGAGATAGGAGAGATTGGAGGGGGAGCAGAGAGGAGAGGAGAGAGGAGAGATTGGAGGGGGAGCAGAGAGAAGAGAGGAGAGAGGAGAGAAGAGAGAGAGAGGGAGAGAGAGGAGAGATGGGAGAGAGAGGAGAGATTGGAGGGGGAGCAGAGAGGAGAGGAGAGAGGAGAGAAGAGAGGGGAGAGAGGAGAGATGGGAGAGAGAGGAGAGATGGAGAGAGAGGAGAGATTGGAGGGGGAGCAGAGAGGAGAGGAGAGAGGAGAGATTGGAGGGGGAGCAGGGAGAAGAGAGGAGAGAGGAGAGAGAGAGAGGAGAGATTGGAGGGGGAGCAGAGAGAAGAGAGGAGAGAAGAGGAGAGAGGGAGAGAGAGGAGAGATGGGAGAGAGAGGAGAGATGGGAGAGAGATTGGAGGGGGGAGCAGAGAGGAGAGGAGAAGGGAGGGAGGGGAGAGGGAGATGTGGGCAAATTAGAGCGTGTCACTTCATGCTCCGGTTTCCCTTCTCACTGACGGCTGATCTGGCTGAGCTGAGACGGCGTGTGTATGTCAGGGTGTGTGGGCATCTGTCTGGGATGTGTGTCTGCTGTACTGTAACACTCAGAGGAGAGGGGTAATCTCTATGTCACGCCTGTCACTGTAGACTTCCTCGTCTCCAACAACTCATTACCTGCCTCTCAGGAGATGACATGACATGTGATACTGTCCTGTATCTGTCTGAGACGGTCTAATGTCTGCCTATCTGCTCTCAGTATGTAACTGATACTGTACTAGTTGGATCATTTCTAGGGATTCGGGAGACATCTTAACAGGAAAGAATATCTCTGTGTTCAGCCTCCCCCGCACCATGTCCTCTCCCCTCCGCCCAGCCTCCCCCTCACCATGCCCTCTCCCCTCCGCCAAGCCTCCCCTCGCCATGCCCTTTCCCCTCTCCCCAGCCTCCCCCTCACCATGCACTCTCCCCTCCGCCCAGCCTCCCCTCACCATGCCCTTTCCCCTCTCCCCAGCCTCCCCCTCACCGTGCACTCTCCCCTCCGCCCAGCCTCCCCTCACCATGCACTCTCCCCTCCGCCCAGCCTCCCCTCACCATGCACTCTCCCCTCCGCCCAGCCTCCCCCTCGCCATGCCCTCTCCCCTCCGCCCTCTCCCCAGCCTCCCCCGCACCATGCCCTCTCCACTCCGCCCAGCCTCCCTTCGCCATGCCCTCTCCCCTCCGCCCAGCCTCCCCTCCGCTCAGCCTCCCCTCACCATGCCCTCTCCCCTCCGCCCAGCCTCCCCCTACCATGCCCTTTCCACTCCGCCCAGCCTCCCCCTCGCCATGCCCTCTCCCCTCCGCCCAGCCTCCCCCTCACCATGCCCTCTCCCCTCCGCCAAGCCTTCCCTCGCCATGCCCTTTCCCCTCTCCCCAGCCTCCCCCTCACCATGCACTCTCCCTTCCGCCCAGCCTCCCCTCACCATGCCCTCTCCCCTCCACCCTCTCCCCAGCCTCCCCCGCACCATGCCCTCTCCCCTCCGCCCAGCCTCCACCTCATCATGCCCTTTCCCCTCCGCCCAGCCTCCCCCTCACCATGTCCTCTCCCCTCCGCCCAGCCTCCCCCTCACCATGCCCTCTCCCCTCCGCCCAGCCTCCCCCTCGCCATGCCCTCTCCCCTCCGCCCAGCCTCCCCCTCGCCATGCCCTCTCCCTCCGCCCAGCCTCCCCTCGCAATGCACTCTCCCCTCCGCCCAGCCTGGAGGGGGCAGAGAGATTGGAGGGGAGCAGAGAGAGGAGAGAGGAGAGATTGGAGGGGAGCAGAGAGAAGAGAGGAGAGAGGAGAGGAGAGAGAGGAGAGATTGGAGGGGGAGCAGAGAGAAGAGAGGAGAGAAGAGGGGAGAGAGAGGAGAGATGGGAGAGAGAGGAGAGATTGGAGGGGGGAGCAGAGAGAAGAGAGGAGAGAAGAGAGGAGAGAGGGGAGAGAGAGGAGAGATGGGAGAGAGAGGAGAGATGGGAGAGAGATTGGAGGGGGGAGCAGAGAGGAGAGGAGAAGGGAGGGAGGGGAGAGGGAGATGTGGGCAAATTAGAGCGTGTCACTTCATGCTCCGGTTTCCCTTCTCACTGACGGCTGATCTGGCTGAGCTGAGACGGCGTGTGTATGTCAGGGTGTGTGGGCATCTGTCTGGGATGTGTGTGTCTGCTGTACTGTAACACTCAGAGGAGAGGGGTAATCTCTATGTCACGCCTGTCACTGTAGACTTCCTCGTCTCCAACAACTCATTACCTGCCTCTCAGGAGATGACATGACATGTGATACTGTCCTGTATCTGTCTGAGACGGTCTAATGTCTGCCTATCTGCTCTCAGTATGTAACTGATACTGTACTAGTTGGATCATTTCTAGGGATTCGGGAGACATCTTAACAGGAAAGAATATCTCTGTGTTCAGCCTCCCCCTCGCCATGCCCTCTCCCCTCCGCCCAGCCTCCCCCTCACCATGCCCTCTCCCCTCCGCCAAGCCTCCTCTCGCCATGCCCTTTCCCCTCTCCCCAGCCTCCCCCTCACCATGCACTCTCCCCTCCGCCCAGCCTCCCCTCACCATGCACTCTCCCCTCCGCCCAGCCTCCCCTCACCATGCACTCTCCCCTCCGCCCAGCCTCCCCTCACCATGCACTCTCCCCTCCGCCCAGCCTCCCCCTCACCATGCCCTCTCCCCTCCGCCAGCCTCCCCTCACCATGCCCTCACCATGCCCTTTCCCTCCGCCCTCTCCCCAGCCTCCGCCTCACCATGCCCTCTCCCCTCCGCCCAGCCTCCCCCTCACCATGTCCTCTCCCCTCCGCCCAGCCTCCCCTCGCCATGCCCTCTCCCCTCCGCCCAGCCTCCCCCTCACTAGGCCCTCTCTCCTCCGCCCAGCCTCCCCCTCTCCATGCCCTCTCTCCTCCGCCCAGCCTCCCCTCACCATGCCCTTTCCCTCCGCTCTCTCCCCTCCCCTCCGCCCTGCCTCCCCCTCGCCATGCCCTCTTCCCTCCGCCCAGCCTCCCCTCACCATGCCCTTTCCCCTCTCCCCAGCCTCCCCCTCACCATGCCCTCTCCCCTCCGCCAGCCTCCCCTCACCATGGCCTCACCATGCCCTTTCCCTCCGCCCTCTACCCAGCCTCCGCCGCACCATGCCCTCTCCCCTCCGCCCAGCCTCCCCCTCACCATGTCCTCTCCCCTCCGCCCAGCCTCCCCTCGCCATGCCCTCTCCCCTCCGCCCAGCCTCCCCCCTCACTATGCCCTCTCCCCTCTGCCCAGCCTCCCCCTCGCCATGCCCTCTCCCCTCCGCCCAGCCTCCCCCTCGCCATGCCCTCTCCCCTCCGCCCAGCCTCCCCCTCGCCATGCCCTCTCCCCTCCGCCCAGCCTCCCCCTCGCCATGCCCTCTCCCCTCCGCCCAGCCTCCCCCTCACCATGCCCTCTCTCCTCCGCCCAGCCTCCCCCTCTCCATGCCCTCTCTCCTCCGCCCAGCCTCCCCTCACCATGCCCTTTCCCTCCGCCCTCTCCCCTCCTCTCCGCCCTGCCTCCCCCTCGCCATGCCCTCTCCCCTCCGCCCAGCCTCCCCCTCGCCATTTCCTCTCCCCTCCTCCCAGCCTCCCCCTACCATGCCCTTTCCACTCCGCCCAGCCTGCCCCTCGCCATGCCCTCTCCCCTCCGCCCAGCCTCCCCCTCACCATGCCCTCTCCCCTCCGCCAAGCCTCCCCTCGCCATGCCCTTTCCCTTCTCCCCAGCCTCCCCCTCACCATGCACTCTCCCCTCTGCCCAGCCTCCCCTCACCATGCCCTCTCCCCTCCACCCTCTCCCCAGCCTCCCCCGCACCATGCCCTCTCCCCTCCGCCCAGCCTCCACCTCACCATGCCCTTTCCCCTCCGCCCAGCCTCCCCCTCACCATGTCCTCTCGCCTCCGCCCAGCCTCCCCTCGCCATGCCCTCTCCCCTCCGCCCAGCCTCCCCCTCACCATGTCCTCTCCCCTCCGCCCAGCCTCCCCTCGCCATGCCCTCTCCCCTCCGCCCAGCCTCCCCTCACTATGCCCTCTCTCCTCTGCCCAGCCTCCCCCTCTCCATGCCCTCTCTCCTCCGCCCAGCCTCCCCTCACCATGCCCTTTCCCTCCGCCCTCTCCCCTCCCCTCCGCCCTGCCTCCTCCTCGCCATGCCCTCTCCCCTCCGCCCAGCCTCCCCCTCGCCATGCCCTCTCCCCTCTGCCCAGCCTCCCCCTCGCCATGCCCTCTCCCCTCCGCCCAGCCTCCCCCTCGCCATGCCCTCTCCCCTCCGCCCAGCCTCCCCCTCGCCATGCCCTCTCCCCTCCGCCCAGCCTCCCCTTCACCATGCCCTCTCCTCGCCGCCCAGCCTCCCCCTCACCATGCCCTCTCCCCTCCGCCCAGCCTCCCCCTCACCATGCCCTCTCCCCTCCGCCCAGCCTCCCCCTGTCACTCACTCACTCACTCACTCACTCACTCACTCACTCACTCACTCACTCTCCTCCTCTCCACATCAAACGAGAGTTCTGCGTCTCCAGCTGGCTCGTCAGCCCCCCCAGCTGTTTGTTAAATCCACTTTACAGTCTCAGACAGCCCATGCCATCAGACCAGGAGGGCAGCAGTACAACCCATTACTAGTTGTTAGAAGTTAGTGGGATATGTGGCAGACCGCAGGGAGGGAGAAAGAAAGAAAGAGGGAGTGACAGAGTGAGATAAGGTATTGGTGGCCCCAGCAGGAATCAAACCCACAACCTTTGTTGTTGCAAGAACCAGGCTCTACCAACTGAGCCACACAAGGCAACTACCTCTTCAGTGTTGTCAGTGAGGTCTAGTACAGCTGTAGTGACTCTGTCTTCTCCATACTTAGAAAAGAGGCTGAATCAGTTCAGCAGTCTGCCTAGGATGACATCACAGCGCTCTACTCCCTCCTCACCTGTTAGTCATGGTCTTCAAATGAACCTCCACTCTCCCAAATCACAGGGTTACTAATGGCAGTGACCCACCCCTGTACTGCCACTCCACTAACATAGGAACGACACTATCACACACACACACAGAGTAAGTAGAGGAAGTGCAGTAGACTGATTTAGATCCTGTTGAGGTTTGGTGGGTCTGTGGTGTTGGAGGCAGCAGCTGCTCTTGGCCTTCTAGCATGAAGGGAGTGTGTACTAGAGGTCTCATCTGTGTGTGTATATGTGTGTGTGTGTGTGTGTGGTGAATGTGTGCATGTGTGTTTATGCATGTGTGTGTGTGCATTGGCTCAGGCTTGTTAACAGAGTTCAAAGGCATCTCTGGTTTGAACCCACCTGGACCGTACAGATGGGTCATTAACAGTGTTTTCCAGAGGTGTGGTAGATCTTTAAACTGTAGAGGAGGGCAGATATTTAAACTGTAGAGGAGGGGCAGATCTTTAAACTGTAGAGGAGGGCAGATCTTTAAACTGTAGAGGAGGGCAGATATTTAAACTGTAGAGGAGGGCAGATCTTTAAATTGTAGAGGAGGGGCAGATCTTTAAACTGTAGAGGATGGCAGATCATTAAACTGTAGAGGAGGGCAGATCTTTAAACTGTAGAGGAGGGCATAACTTTAAACTGTAGAGGGGGGCAGATCGTTAAACTGTAGATGAGGGCAGATCTTGAAACTGTAGAGGAGGGCAGATCATTAAACTGTAGAGGAGGGCAGATCATTAAACTGTAGAGGATGGCAGATCGTAAAACTGTAGAGTAGGGCAGATCTTTAAACTGTAGAGGAGGGGCAGATCATTAATAAACTGTAGAGGAGGGCAGATCTTTAAACTGTTGAGGAGGGCAGATCGTTAAACTGTAGAGGAGGGTAGATATTTAAACTGTAGAGGAGGGCAGATATTTAAACTGTAGAGGAGGGGTAGATATTTAAACTGTAGAGGGCAGATCGTTAAACTGTAGAGGAGGGCAGATCGTTAAACTGTAGAGGAGGGCAGATATTTAAACTGTAGAGGAGGGTAGATATTTAAACTGTAGAGGAGGGGAAGATATTTAAACTGTAGAGGAGGGGAGATATTTAAACTGTAGAGGAGGGCAGATCATTAAACTGTAGAGGAGGGCAGATCATTAAACTGTAGAGGAGGGCAGATCATTAAACTGTAGAGGAGGGCATATCTTTAAACTGTAGAGGAGGGCAGATCTTTAAACTGTAGTGGAGGGCAGATCTTTAAACTGTAGAGGAGGGCAGATCATTAAACTGTAGAGGAGGGCAGATATTTAAACTGTAGAGGAGGGCAGATCGTTAAACTGTAGTGGAGGGCAGATCGTTAAACTGTAGAGGAGGGCAGATCTTTAAACTGTAGAGGAGGGCAGATCATTAAACTGTAGAGGAGGGCAGATCGTTAAACTGTAGAGGAGGGCAGATCGTTAAACTGTAGAGGAGGGCAGATTGTTAAACTGTAGAGGAGGGCAGATCGTTAAACTGTAGAGGAGGGCAGATTGTTAAACTGTAGAGGAGAGCAGATCATTAAACTGTAGAGGGCAGATCATTAAACGTCTTCGGAGACCATCCCAATATGTACCCTTTCTATTTTGGTTAAAGTCTCTCTCTCTGTCTCTCTCTCTGTCTCTGTCTCTCTCTCTCTCTCTCTCTCTCTCTCTCTCTCTCTCTCTCTCTCTCTCTCTCTCTCTCTCTCTCTCTCTCTCTCTCTCTCTCTCTCTGCCTCTCTCCCTCACTATGTCTCTCTCTCTCTCTGTCTCTATGTCTCTCCCTCTCTCTCTGCCTCTCTCCCTCACTATGTCTCTCTCTCTCTGCCTCTCTCCCTCACTATGTCTCTCTCTCTCTCTCTCTCTCTCTCTGTCTCTCTGTCTCTCTCTCTCTCTCTCTCTCTCTCTCTCTCTAGAGCATCACTCTCTCTTTCTCTCTAGAGCATCTCTCTCTCTCTCTCTCTGCCTCTCTCCCTCACTATGTCTCTCTCTCTCTCTCTCTCTCTCTCTCTCTCTCTCTCTCTCTCTCTCTCTCTCTCTCTCTCTCTCTCTCTCTCTCTCTCTCTCTCTCTATGTCTCTCTCTCTCTGCCTCTCTCCCTCAATGTGTCTCTCTCTCTCTGCCTCTCTCCCTCAATGTGTCTCTCTCTCTCTGCCTCTCTCCCTCAATGTGTCTCTCTCTCCCTCACTATGTCTCTCTCTCTCCCTCACGATGTCTCTCTCTCTCTCCCTCACTATGTGTCTCTCTCTCCCTCACTATGTCTCTCTCTCTCCCTCACTATCTCTCTCTCTCTCCCTCACTATGTCTCTCTCTCTCCCTCACTATGTCTCTCTCTCTCCCTCACTATGTCTCTCTCTCTCCCTCACGATGTCTCTCTCTCTCTCCCTCACTATGTGTCTCTCTCTCCCTCACTATGTCTCTCTCTCTCCCTCACTATGTCTCTCTCTCTCCCTCACTATGTCTCTCTCTCTCCCTCACGATGTCTCTCTCTCTCCCTCACTATGTGTCTCTCTCTCCCTCACTATGTCTCTCTCTCTCCCTCACGATGTCTCTCTCTCTCCCTCACTATGTGTCTCTCTCTCCCTCACTATGTCTCTCTCTCTCCCTCACTATGTCTCTCTCTCTTCCTCACTATGTCTCTCTCTCTCCCTCACTATGTCTCTCTCTCTCCCTCACGATGTCTCTCTCTCTCTCCCTCACTATGTGTCTCTCTCTCCCTCACTATGTCTCTCTCTCTCCCTCACTATGTCTCTCTCTCTCTCCCTCACTATGTCTCTCTCTCTCTCCCTCACTATGTCTCTCTCTCTCCCTCACGATGTCTCTCTCTCTCTCTCCCTCACTATGTGTCTCTCTCTCCCTCACTATGTCTCTCTCTCTCCCTCACTATGTCTCTCTCTCTCCTCACTATGTGTCTCTCTCTCCCTCACTATGTGTCTCTCTCTCCCTCACTATGTCTCTCTCTCTCCCTCACTATGTCTCTCTCTCTCTCCCTCACTATGTCTCTCTCTCTCCCTCACTATGTCTCTCTCTCTCCCTCACTATGTCTCTCTCTCTCCCTCACTATGTGTCTCTCTCTCCCTCACTATGTCTCTCTCTCTCCCTCACTATGTCTCTCTCTCTCCCTCACTATGTCTCTCTCTCTCCCTCACTATGTGTCTCTCTCTCCCTCACTATGTCTCTCTCTCTCCCTCACTATGTCTCTCTCTCTCCCTCACTATGTCTCTCTCTCTCCCTCACTATGTCTCTCTCTCTCCCTCACTATGTGTCTCTCTCTCCCTCACTATGTGTCTCTCTCTCCCTCACTATGTCTCTCTCTCTCCCTCACTATGTCTCTCTCTCTCCCTCACTATGTCTCTCTCTCTCCCTCACTATGTCTCTCTCTCTCCCTCACTATGTCTCTCTCTCTCTCCCTCACTATGTCTCTCTCTCTCCCTCACTATGTCTCTCTCTCTCCCTCACTATGTCTCTCTCTCTCCCTCACTATGTCTCTCTCTCTCCCTCACTATGTGTCTCTCTCTCCCTCACTATGTCTCTCTCTCTCCCTCACTATGTCTCTCTCTCTCCCTCACTATGTGTCTCTCTCTCCCTCACTATGTGTCTCTCTCTCCCTCACTATGTCTCTCTCTCTCCCTCACTATGTCTCTCTCTCTCCCTCACTATGTCTCTCTCTCTCCCTCACTATGTCTCTCTCTCTCTGTGTCCTGTCTTGCCTACTATTTACAAAGTCACTCTCCACTCAGGGGTTCTACAGCATGGCTGCATTCCAAATGGCACCCTATTCCAATAGGGCTCTGTTTAAAGTACTACACTATGTAGGGCATAGGGTGACATTTGGTATGTAAACCATGTCAAATCACTGCTTAACAGTGGGGACAAAGAGGGTCTTGGGTTCTCAGTGGTGGGAATGAGAGTCCCTGCATGTACTGGAACGGGCCTTACACGGGTCGGCCGGTCCCCATGGTAACCAACATAAACTGTGTGTTTGTTTGTGCGTGCGTGCGTGCGTGTGTGCGTGTGTGAGTGACTATGCCACAGCGAAGGAGACGTGGAATGTTTGAGTTGAGGGCTGCTAGCTGTTTGTCCAGCATGAACTACAGTACATAGATTAGAGAGAACACATTCAGGGTGCATTGTACATTAACCCCTCTATGTAGCACTATTCTGGTGTAACGTTGACAGCAAATGGCAGTTAACATTTACACTTAAGTCATTTTTTTCACTTGGTCATGAATTGATGTCAGTGGGAGATTAAGTGAAGATGCAATGGAAGTGGAAGTGAAGATTCAACTGGTGGATTGAACTAATAGGCCCAATTAAAATGTTTAAGGTTCGGATTGGGGAGGGGAAGCTGATCCTAGATCTATCCCTAAGGGAATCTTAGTGTTGATAAGAGAAACACAAACACAAAATATGTTTGAAGAAATCTAAATAAATGACATTGTATTGTACATGCTTTAACATACGTGTGGAAAATGTTCAATTGACCCAGATCAGCATCCATGGGAAACTTCACCCTACACCCTTATCAACACAGTAGCATTGGAAACTTCACCCTACACCCTTATCAACACAGTAGCATTGGAAACTTCACCCTACACCCTTATCAACACAGTAGCATTGGAAACCTCACCCTACACCCTTATCAACACAGTAGCATTGGAAACTTCACCCTACACCCTTATCAACACAGTAGCATTGGAAACTTCACCCTACACCCTTATCAACACAGTAGCATTGGACACTTCACTCTACACCTTTATCAACACAGTAGCATTGGAAACTTCACCCTACACCCTTATCAACACAGTAGCATTGGAAACTTCACCCTACACCCTTATCAACACAGTAGCATTGGACACTTCACCCTACACCCTTATCAACACAGTAGCATTGGACACTTCACCCTACACCCTTATCAACACAGTAGCATTGGAAACTTCACCATGCACCCTTATCAACACAGTAGCATTGGACACTTCACCCTACACCCTTATCAACACAGTAGCATTGGAAACTTCACCATGCACCCTTATCAACACAGTAGCATTGGACACTTCTTATCAACACAGTAGCATTAACTTCACCCTACACCCTTATCAACACAGTAGCATTGGAAACTTCACCCTACACCCTTATCAACACAGTAGCATTGGAAACTTCACCATGCACCCTTATCAACACAGTAGCATTGGAAACTTTACCCTACACCCTTATCAACACAGGAGAATTGGAAACTTCACCCTACACCCTTATCAACACAGTAGCATTGGAAACTTCACCCTACACCCTTATCAACACAGTAGCATTGGAAACTTCACCATGCACCCTTATCAACACAGTAGCATTGGACACTTCACCCTGGAAACTTCACCTCACCCTATCACCCTTATCAACACAGTAGCATTGGAAACTTCACCCTACACCCTTATCAACACAGTAGCATTGGAAACTTCACCCTACACCCTTATCAACACAGTAGCATTGGAAACTTCACCCTACACCCTTATCAACACAGTAGCATTGGACACTTCACCCTACACCCTTATCAACACAGTAGCATTGGAAACTTCACCCTACACCCTTATCAACACAGTAGCATTGGAAACTTCACCCTACACCCTTATCAACACAGTAGCATTGGAAACTTCACCCTACACCCTTATCAACACAGTAGCATTGGAAACTTCACCCTACACCCTTATCAACACAGTAGCATTGGAAACTTCACCCTACACCCTTATCAACACAGTAGCATTGGAAACTTCACCCTACACCCTTATCAACACAGTAGCATTGGAAACTTCACCCTACACCCTTATCAACACAGTAGCATTGGAAACTATCACACAGTAGCATTGGAAACCTACACCCTTATCAACACAGTAGCATTGGACACTTCACTCTACACCCTTATCAACACAGTAGCATTGGACACTTCACTCTACACCCTTATCAACACAGTAGCATTGGACACTTCACCCTACACCCTTATCAACACAGTAGCATTGGAAACTTCACCCTACACCCTTATCAACACAGTAGCATTGGACACTTCACCCTACACCCTTATCAACACAGTAGCATTGCAGGATGAGGTCAGGTGGACTGAACTAATATTGTTCTTCTCGTTGCAGGACTGACTTCTGCGTGCACAAAGACCAGCCCTGTGACACAGTGGGTGAGGAATCACAATCGTGTGTGTGTGTGTGTGTGTGTGTGTGTGTGTGTGTGTGTGTGTGTGTGTGTGTGTGTGTGTGTGTGTGTGTGTGTGTGTGTGTGTGTGTGTGTGTGTGTGTGTGTGTGTGTGTGTGTGTGTGTATTGAAATAGTCTGTCGGTGGCCCTTGTTGACCTCTGACATCGCTGTCCCCCTGAAAAGGAGAAGCAGGTGACATTTCAACCCGCCTGGTCTGTAAAAACCTCTCAAGCACACACACACACACACACACACACACACACACACACACACACACACACACACACACACACACACACACACACACACACACACACACACACACACACACACACACACACACACACACACACACACACACATGCACATGCATGCGGACACACACACACACACTTACACTCTCTGACACACGCACACACTTTGGAGATAAGACCACACAGGTACTGCAGATGAGACCCTGCTGTAATCTGCCCGTCTCTCCACCCCACTATAACTGTAATCTGTCTGTCTCTCCACCCCACTATAACTGTAATCTGTCTGTCTCTTCACCCCACTGTAACTGTAATCTGTCTGTCTCTCCACCCCACTATAACTGTAATCTGTCTGTCTCTCCACCCCACTATAACTGTAATCTGTCTGTCTCTCCACCCCACTATAACTGTAATCTGTCTGTCTCTCCACCCCACTATAACTGTAATCTGTCTGTCTCTCCACCCCACTCTAACTGTAATCTGCCTGTCTCTCCGCCCCACTCTAACTGTAATCTGTCTGTCTCTCCGCCCCACTATAACTGTAATCTGTCTGTCTCTCCACCCCACTATAACTGTAATCTGTCTGTCTCTCCACCCCACTATAACTGTAATCTGCCTGTCTCTCCCCCACTACTACCACTACTACCCCCTACCACCTCTACCCCTACCACTACTACCCCTACCACCTCTACCACCTACCACTACTACCAGCACTACCACTACTACCAGCACTACCACTACTACCCCTACCACTACTACCCCCTACCAGTACTACCACTACTACCCCCTACCAGTACTACCACTACTACCCCCTACCACCTCTACCCTCTACCACTACTACCCCTACCACCTCTACCACCTACCACTACTACCACTACTACCCCTACCACCTCTACCCTCTACCACTACTACCCCCTACCACCTCTACCCCTACCACTACTACCCCCTACCACTACTACCCCTACCACTACTACCACTACTACCCCCTACCAGTACTACCACTACTACCCCTACCACCTCTACCCCCTACCACTACTACCCCTACCACCTCTACCACCTACCACTACTACCAGCACTACCACTACTACCCCTACCACTACTATCCCCTACCACCTCTACCACCTACCACTACTACCAGCACTACCACTACTCCCCCTACCACTACTACCAGCACTACCACTACTATCCCCTACCACTACTACCACTACTATCCCTTACCACCACTACCACTACTACCCCCTACCACTACCATCCCCTACCACTACTACCACTACTACCACTACTATCCCCTACCACTACTACCCCCTACCACCTCTACCCCTACCACTACTATCACTACTACCACTACCTCCACTACTACCCCTACCACCTCTACCCCCTACCACTACTATGACTACTACCACTACCTCCACTACTACCCCCTACCACCTCTACCCCCTACCACTACTATCACTACTACCACTACCTCCACTACTACCCCCTACCATTACTACCCCCTACCACTACTACCACTACCACTACTACCACTACTACCACTACCTCCACTACTACCACTACCTCCACTACTACGCCCTACCACTACTACCCCCTACCACTACTACCACTACCACTACTACCACTACCACTACTACCACTACTACTACTACCACTACCTCCACTACTACGCCCTACCACTACTACCCACTACCACTACTACCACTACCACTACTACCACTACTACCCCCTACCACTACTACCACTACCTCCACTACTACGCCCTACCACTACTACCCCCTACCACTACTACCACTACTACCCCCTACCACTACTACCCCCTACCACCTCTAACCCTTACCACCTCTACCCCCTGCCACTACTACCCCCTACCACTACTACCCCCTACCACTACTACCCCCTACCACCTCTACCACCTACCACTACTACCCACTACCACTACTACCCCCTACCACTAGTACCATTACTACCACTACAACCCCCTACCACTACTACCACTACTACTCACTACCATTACTACCACTACAACCCCTACCACTACAACCCCTGCCACTACTACCACTACTACCACTACTACTCATTACCACTACTCCCACTACTACCCCTACCCCCTACCACTACTACCCCCTACCACTACTACCACTACTACCCCCTACCACTATTACCCCTACCACCTCTAACCCTTACCACTACTACCCCTACCACCTCTACCCCTACCACTACTACCCCCTACCACTACTACCCCCTACCACTGCTACCCCCTACCACTACTACCCTCTACCACCTCTACCCCTACCACTACTACCCCCTACCACTACTACCCCTACCACCTCTACCCCTACCACCTCTACCACCTACCACTACTACCCCCTACCACTACTACCCCCTACCACCTCTACCCCTACCACTACTACCCACTAGTACCATTACTACCAATACAACCCCTACCACTACTACCCCTACCACCTCTACCCCTACCACCTCTACCACCTACCACTACTACCCCCTACCACCTCTACCACCTACCACTACTACCCACTAGTACCATTACTACCAATACAACCCCTACCACTACTACCCCTACCACCTCTACCCCCTACCACCTCTACCACCTACCACTACTACCCCCTACCACCTCTACCACCTACCACTACTACCCCCTACCACCTCTACCACCTACCACTACTACCCCTACCACCTCTACCACCTACCACTACTACCCCCTACCACCTCTACCACCTACCACTACTACCCCCTACCACCTCTACCACCCACCACTACTACCCCCTACCACCTCTACCACCTACCACTACTACCCCCTACCACCTCTACCACCTACCACTACTACCCACTAGTACCATTACTACCAATACAACCCCCTACCACTACTACCCCCTACCACCTCTACCCCCTACCACCTCTACCACCTACCACTACTACCCCTACCACTACTACCCCCTACCACCTCTACCCCCTACCACTACTACCCACTAGTACCATTACTACCAATACAACCCCTACCACTACTACCCCCTACCACTACTACCCCTACCACCTCTACCACCTACCACTACTACCCCTACCACCTCTACCACCTACCACTACTACCCACTAGTACCATTACTACCAATACAACCCCCTACCACTACTACCCTCTACCACCTCTACCCCTACCACTACTACCCCCTACCACTACTACCCCCTACCACCTCTACCCCCTACCACCTCTACCACCTACCACTACTACCCCTACCACTACTACCCCCTACCACCTCTACCCCCTACCACTACTACCCACTAGTACCATTACTACCAATACAACCCCTACCACTACTACCCCCTACCACCTCTACCCCCTACCACCTCTACCACCTACCACTACTACCCCCTACCACCTCTACCACCTACCACTACTACCCACTAGTACCATTACTACCAATACAACCCCTACCACTACTACCCCTACCACCTCTACCCCTACCACCTCTACCACCTACCACTACTACCCCCTACCACCTCTACCACCTACCACTACTACCCCCTACCACCTCTACCACCTACCACTACTACCCCCTACCACCTCTACCACCTACCACTACTACCCCTACCACCTCTACCACCTACCACTACTACCCCTACCACCTCTACCACCCACCACTACTACCCCTACCACCTCTACCACCTACCACTACTACCCCCTACCACCTCTACCACCTACCACTACTACCCACTAGTACCATTACTACCAATACAACCCCTACCACTACTACCCCCTACCACTACTACCCCCTACCACCTCTAACCCTTACCACTACTACCCCCTACCACCTCTACCCCCTACCACCTCTACCCCTACCACTACTACCCACTAGTACCATTACTACCAATACAACCCCTACCACTACTACCCCCTACCACTACTACCCCCTACCACCTCTAACCCTTACCACTACTACCCCCTACCACCTCTACCCCTACCACCTCTACCCCTACCACTACTACCCACTAGTACCATTACTACCAATACAACCCCCTACCACTACTACCCCCTACCACCTCTACCCCCTACCACCTCTACCCCCTACCACTACTACCCCCTACCACTACTACCCCCTACCACTACTACCCCCTACCACTACTACCCCCTACCACTACTACCCCCTAGTACCATTACTACCAATACAACCCCCTACCACTACTACCACTACTACCACTACTACTCACTACCATTACTACCACTACAACCCCCTACCACTACAACCCCCTGCCACTACTACCACTACTACCACATCTACTCACTACCACTACTACCACTACTACCACATCTACTCACTACCACTACTACCACTACTACCACATACATGAAATTAGAGTAGGCCCTCTTTTTGTTCACCTGGAAAATCCAGTATCAACTTTTCATGTAATTAATGATCAGGATCTCCCTGAAAGCCTTCGGTGGTGTGCAGTGATAACCCCACCTGGCAGGTGTGTGAGTGTGAGGAACTTTGACTTCCTCTGCTTTGAAGCTCACTCATACTTTCTGCTGTTGTGTGTTCCTCGCCTGCAGCCATGGTTTGAGCTCCTGAGATCAAGATCTAACAATAACTGTACTGTGTGTGTATTGTGTGTGTACTGTGTGTACTTTGTGTGTGTACTGTGTGTGTGTGTGTGTGTGTACTGTTCGTGTACTGTGTGTGTACTGTGTGTGTGCGCTGTGCTGTGTGTGTACTGTGTGTGTAATGTGTGTGTGTACTGTGTGTGTAATGTGTGTGCTGTGTGTGTACTGTGTGTGTGTGCTGTGCTGTGTGTGTACTGTGTGTGTAATGTGTGTGTGTACTGTGTGTGTACTGTGTGTGTGTGCTGTGCTGTGTGTGTACTGTGTGTGTAATGTGTGTGTGTACTGTGTGTGTAATGTGTGTGCTGTGTGTGTACTGTGTGTACTGTGTGTGTGTGTCTTCTCACATCATCCAACACCCCCGGTTGTATTGTATACATACTTACACATACACTGGTCAGTGACCCTAGTCTGTTAATCTCTGACTCTCTCGACCCTAGCTGAGTGAAATACCTGTTTCCATCCCTCCTTTCTTCTCTTCTATTCTTCTATCTGTTATCCTCTCTTCTCATTCAGCTGGTTCTCTCTTCCTTTCAACAACATGTTCTGACATGGATGTGGTCTGTTTGTTCACACTGAGTAGTTCTCTATCCACCCCCATTCTACCCTCCCTCACTTTCCACTAACTCCCTCCCTCCCTCCCCCTCCCTGGAGAAAAGCAGGAGGAGAGGGGGAGAGAATCAGGAGGAGAGGGGAGAGGTAGAGAGAAGCAGAAGGAGAGGGGGGAGGTGGAGAGAAGCAGAATGAGAGGGGAGAGGTGGAGAGAAGCAGAATGAGAGGGGAGAGGTGGAGAGAAGCAGAAGGAGAGGGGAGAGGTGGAGAGAAGCAGAAGGAGAGGGAGAGAGGTGGAGAGAAGCAGAATGAGAGGGGGGAGGTAGAGAGAAGCAGGAGGAGAGGGGGGAGGTGGAGAGAAGGAGAATGAGAGGGGAGAGGTGGAGAGAAGCAGAATGAGAGGGGAGAGGTGGAGAGAAGCAGGAGGAGAGGGGGGAGGTGGAGAGAAGCAGAAGGAGAGGGAGAGAGGTGGAGAGAAGCAGAAGGAGAGGGAGAGAGACGGAACAGAGCTTTTTATGAGCCTGTGATTATAGTATGGCATAGTAGCACAAAGAGCAGGAGTGTTCTCGTTCAAATTCCCTACAGGAAGATTACCTAATGTAGATAGTAGATTTATGGTACAACATTGTACCTAGCATGAGGTTAGCATAAGGTTTAACCCTTACAGTTATGGTACAGGTTAGGACCAGGCATTGAAGGTTTAACCCTTACAGGTGTGTGTGTGTGTGTGTGTGTGTGTGTGTGTGTGTGTGTGTGTGTGTGTGTGTGTGTGTGTGTGTGTGTGTGTGTGTGTGTGTGTGTGTGTGTGTGTGTGTGTGTGTGTGTGTGTGTGTGTGTGTGTGTGTGTGTGTGTGTGTGTGTGTGTGTGTGTGTGAGGAAGCTTGTGTGTGTAAGGTATGCCTGGTCCTAACCTGTACCATAACTGTAAGGGTTAAACCTTATGCTAACCTCATGCTAGGTACAATGCTGTACCATAATCTACTAGCTACATAAGGTAATCTTCCTCTAGTGGAACTTGAACGAGAACACTCCTGCTCTTTGTGCTCCTCTAAGAGCATGTGTGTGTGTGGATGGATGTGTGAATGTGTGTGTGTGGATGGATGTGTGAATGTGTGTGTGCCACTTTGAACCATACTATAATCACAGGCTCCAATGCCTCTTTCCCTCTCTCCACCTCTATCCCTCTCAGCTTTGTCGTCTGTGTGTGCAATAGCGAGAGAGAGAGAGAGAGAGAGAGAGAGAGAGAGAGAGAGAGAGAGAGAGAGGAGAGAGAGAGAGAGAGAGAGAGATGAATGGGGTTGGGTTTGGTTGATTCCTGTGTTTATTGTCTTATTGGTGCTTATCAAAACAGCTGGGCCCCCTGCTCTCTGTGAGGGAGAGATGGAAGGGAAGGAAGAGAGAGAGAGAGAGAGAGCGCAAGAGTGAGCGAGAGAGAGTAGTTGAAGCAATATCTTGGTAGTGACAACATCCTATTTCCTGTGTTCTGTTTACTAGTGTGTGTGCCTGCGTGTTTAGCAGAAAAGTAAGGGAGGTAGGACCAACACCACTACTGTATACATTGCCGTGAAAAAGTTATGCAACACCCAATGCCCCTGTGTAAAAAGTGATTCCCTGTTGCATTCAATAACTGGTTGGTGTGTGTTACATGGAGTCCAGCAGGGTCAATCCAGGGTGATTGTGTGTGTGTGTCTGTGTGTGTGTGTGCGCGTGTGTGTGTGTGTGTGTGTGTGTGTGTGTGTGTGTGTGTGTGTGTGTGTGTGTGTGTGTGTGTGTGTGTGTGTGTGTGTGTGTGTGTGTGTGTGTGTGTGTGTGTGTGTGTGTGTGTGTGTGTGGGTTGCAGAGAAGGCAGTAGGGTCAGGCAGTAGTGAGTCCTCACAAAGCCGTCTGTCCCAGTTCTGCAGAGCCAGCCCAGACACTAGCTAGTGTTTCCATTGACGTGCTATAGTGTTGGGTTGTGTTGAGCTGACAGTGCTTGTCCACTCCCCACTAGTGGATTCAGCATGTCAATGGAAAGCCCTTCATGTTCTAACGACTAATTAGCTCAGTGGAAATCATTAGAATAAACTTGCCTGTGTGCAACGGAGTGCTTGTGTGTTTAGATCCCTGATAAGGCTTTGCTCCTCTCTAGAGGCTGTCTGGATGGATGGGCAGCCATCGTTGTGAGGCCAGACACACACATGCATGCACACGTACGCACACACACACACACGCACACACACACACACACACACACACACACACACACACACACACACACACACACACACACACACACACACACACACACACACACACACACACACACACACACACACACACACACACACACACACACACACACACACACACACACCGAGCATTTGATCAGCCAGCTCTCCACAGTTACCGCTGAGTCTAATGTGACCAGTGCAGTGAGAAACACAACACTGCAGATCTATGTCCTTTGTTCTGGGGCTTTAGCCTCAGAAGTGCTGGCTTGGACGAATCTTTGAAGCCTCAAAAAACTCAGCCATGCATTACCTCACAGTGTGATACACACACACACACACACACACACACACACACACACACACACACACACACACACACACACACACACACACACACACACACACACACACACACACACACACACACACACACACACACACACACACACACACACACACACACACACACATACAGTGTCACTATCAGCAAAGCTTTTAGCTGGTTTGTAGGTCAACCAGCTAGCCAGTCGTTGTTGTTCATCGTTGGCTCGGGTGGTTGTTGTCCTTGATGATCTTTTTGGCCTTCCTGTGACATCGGGTGCTGTAGGTGTCCTGGAGGGAGAGCCCTGCAGTTATGGGCGGTGCAGTTGCTGTACCAGGTGGTGATACAGCCTGACAGGAAGCTCTCAATTGTGTATCTGTAAAAGTTTGTGAGGGTTTTAGGTGCCATGCCAAATTTCTTCAACCTCCTGAGGTTCCTGAAGACAAAAGCCATACACATACAATGTTTTGAGGGGATATTGCCAGCAATGATTGCCTCAAAATGTTCAATTGACCTGTATAAGTGTTAAGTAAGAGTGTTAGACATTGACAAGAATATGCTAGCTAATGTGTTGGACGCTAAGCTAGCAAGCCACTTACTCTAGCTAGTATAGTTAAGCAGCCATTATGTCAGCCCATTACAACATTCCTCCTCTGTACATTAATTTCTTTACAGTTGATTTGACCCTCCTAAATGTATAAGTCGCCATGTAAACAACCATTTAAAGCATGGCCTCGGGGTATTAAAACCCCAAAATAAAATTTGATTTGCATAAATCCATCCGAGATTCCTTCCTATAATTGGGGCAGATGACAGACATTATAGGCACATAATTGCAGCCTTCGCGTAAGCATGCATGGTTGTACAACTGAAATGCAGTGGGGAAAACATATAAGAATTCAAGGCAGCATCTGTGTTCATCCAGACTGACAATTCGGCCACTGTGGAAGGACTTTAGCGTATTGTTAAATCGTTTTACTGTCAAATGCTCCCTGAAACACTTCAGCGAGCAGGCCTTTCTAATCGACCTGGCCGGGGTATCCTGGAAGGATATTGATCTCATCCCGTCAGTAGAGGATGCCTGTTCATTTGTTTTTTAAATGCCTTCCTCACCATCTTAAATAAGCACGCCCCATTCAAGACATTTAGAACCAGGAACAGATATAGCCATTGGTTCTCTCCAGACCTTAACCAACACAAAAACATCCTATGGCGTTCTGCCTTAGCATCGAACAGCCCCCGTGATATGCAACTTTTTTTGTTGTTTAAAGTTTGCCACAAGCCACCTGGGAGACACACCAAACATGTGGAAGAAGGTGCTCTGGTCAGATGAAACCAAAATGGAACTTTTTGGCAACAATGCAAAACGTTATGTTTGGCGTAAAAGCAACACAGCCCATCACCCTGAACACACCATCCCCACTGTCAAACATGGTGGTGGCGGCATCATGGTTTGGGCCTGCTTTTCTTCTGCAGGGACAGGGAAGATGGTTAAAATAGATGGGAAGATGGATGGAGCCAAATACAGGACCATTCTGGAAGAAAACCTGATGGAGTCTGCAAAAGACCTGAGACTGGGACGGAGATTTGTCTTCCAACAAGACAATGATCCAAAACATAAAGCAAAATCTACAATGGAATGGTTAAAAAATAAACATATCCAGGTGTTAGAATGGCCAAGTCAAAGTCCAGACCTGAATCCAATCGAGAATCTGTGGAAAGAACTGAAAACTGCTGTTCACAAATGCTCTCCATCCAACCTCACTGAGCTCGAGCTGTTTTGCAAGGAGGAATGGAAAAAAAATTCAGTCTCTCGATGTGCAAAACTGATAGAGACATATCCCAAGCGACTTACAGCTGTAATCGCAGCAAAAGGTGGCGCTACAAAGTATTAACTTAAGGGGGCTGAATAATTTTGCACGCACAATTTTTCAGTTTTTGATTTGTTAAAAAAGTTTGAAATATCCCATAAATGTCGGTCCACTTCATGATTGTGTCCCACTTGTTGTTGATTCTTCACAAAAAATACAGTTTTATATCTTTATGTTTGAAGCCTGAAATGTGGCAAAAGTTCGCAAAGTTCAAGGGGGCCGAATATTTCGCAAGGCAATGTACACAGGCAGTTAGAAAAAGCCAAAGCAGAAATTTGCTTCCTGCAACACAAACTCAAATGGCATATAAATGGGCTCACTAAAGAGCTCAGTGACTTTGAACGTGACACCATCATAGAATGCCACCTGTCCAACAAGTCAGTTTGTAAAAATTCTGGTATTGTGAAGTGGAAACATCTAGGAGCAACAGCGGCTCAGCCGCGAAGTGGTAGGCCATACAAACTCACAGAACAAAACCGCCAAGTGCTGAAGTGCGTAAAATAGTTTGTCTTCTTTAAGAGCAATTGGAGGTCACAGAAGGAGAGTTGTATGGCATTGAAGCTCGTCTGGAGGGTTGTTAACACAGTGTCCAAGGGCCAAAAGTATACAGAATAGTGTCATCTGCATAGAGATAGATCAGAGACTCACCAGCAGCAAGAGCGACATCATTGATGTATACAAAGAAGAGAGTTGCTCTAAGAATTGAACCCTGTGGCACCCCCATAGAGACTGCCAGAGGCCCGGACAACAGACCCTCCGATTTGACACACTGAACTCTATCAGATAAGTAGTTGGTGAACCAGGTGAGGCAATCATTTGGTCAATGAATACGGCTGCACAGTATTGTTTCTTATCGATGGCGGTAAAGATATCGTTTAGGACCTTGAGCGTGGCTGAGGTGCACCCATGACCAGCTCTGAAACCAGACTGCTTGGCGGAGAAGGTATTGTGGGATTCGAAATGGTCGGTAATCTGTTTGTTGACTTGGCTTTCGAAGACCTTAGAAAGGCAATGTTTGTCTATGGAGATTGCATGGCTGTGTGCTCGATTTTATACACCTGTCAGCAACGGGTGTGGCTGAAATAGCTGAATCCACTCATTTGAAGGGGTGTCCCTATATAGTGTATATTGTGAGTACCATTATTATTATTTTGTTCTTCAGCCATCATGCATAACCTTTGATAGATGGTTGAATAGTCAGTTGGATTCAAGTATTATACATTTAAATGAATCCCCTGGTATTAGTCGGTTTCTTTATGATATATGACCTGGATATATTAAGTCCAAGTTTATGATCCAACATTATCCTTACATTGTCTTTCTATAGCATGGATGATCAACTAGATTCACTGTGTTCATCTCAACCAGTGACAACATGCACCCATATGCAGTAGGTGAGAGGTCAAGGCAGATTGTCCTATATCAGTGATCATCAACTACATTCAGGCGGATTTCTACTTGAGCGATGGTCAGTGGGCCGGAACATCATTCTAATAATTTGTAGACTGCAAATTGAACGCAAGAAGCCCAAAAATATATAATATTTCAAATCAAATCAAAGTATATTCGTCACGTGCGCCGAATACAACAGGTTACAACCTTACAGTGAAATAAATGCTTACTTTCATGCTCTAACCAATAGTGCAAAAAAGGTGTTAGGTGAACAATAGGTAAGTAAAGAAATGAAACAACAGTAAAAAGACAGGCTATATACAGTAGCGAGGCTATAGAAGTAGCGAGGTTACATACAGACACCGGTTAGTTAGGCTGACTGAGGTAGTATGTACATGTAGTTATAGTTGAAGTGACTATGCATATATGATGAACAGAGAGTAGCAGTAGCGTAAAAGAGGGTTGGCGGGTGGTGGGTGGCAGGACACAATGCAGATAGCCCGGTTAGCCAATGTGCGGGAGCACTGGTTGGTCGGCCCAATTGAGGTAGTATGTACATGAATGTATAGTTAAAGTGACTATGCATATATGATAAACAGAGAGTAGCAGCAGTGTAAAAAGAGGGGTTGGGGGAGGCACACAATGCAAATAGTCCGGGTAGCCATTTGATTACCTGTTCAGGAGTCTTATAGCTTGGGGGTAAAAGCTGTTGAGAAGCCTTGTTGTCCTGACTTGGCACTCCAGTACTGCTTGCCATGCGGTAGTAGAGAGAACAGTCTATGACTGGGGAGGTGTTGCAGGAATTTAATTCCTCTCTTTTAATTCCCAATTCAAATTAAACACTCTGTCAATTCATAAGAATTTGTATGACCCTTATTTTATAGAGATCGACAGAGCCCGGTCTTAAAGTCAAATAGCAGCCTTTATTCACGAGAGTACTGAACACGATACAGTTTACCACAGGTTATAAACTGAAAATGACGTCATTAGTTTCAGCACCAACCCGTGCCATCTCCGTTCCAGTACAAAGGCTGTATGGTCATTCCTACATTACTGTGTTCATCTCTACCAAGGACAGTGGTCATTTCTACATTATTGTGTTCATCTCTACCAAGGACAGTGGTCATTCCTACATTACTGTGTTCATCTCTACCAAGGACAGTGGTCATTCCTACATTACTGTGTTAATCTCTACCAAGGACAGTGGTCATTCCTACATGACTGTGTTAATCTCTACCAAGGACAGTGGTCATTCCTACATTACTGTGTTCATCTCTACCAAGGACAGTGGTCATTCCTACATGACTGTGTTAATCTCTACCAAGGACAGTGGTCATTCCTACATTACTGTGTTAATCTCTACCAAGGACAGTGGTCATTCCTACATGACTGTGTTAATCTCTACCAAGGACAGTGGTCATTCCTAAATCACTGTGTTAATCTCTACCAAGGACAGTGGTCATTCCTACATGACTGTGTTAATCTCTACCAAGGACAGTGGTCATTCCTAAATCACTGTGTTAATCTCTACCAAGGACAGTGGTCATTCCTACATGACTGTGTTAATAGCAGTTGGCTATTTCATTAAGAGAGAGCTACCCTGTGTGTGTGTGTGTGTGTGTGTGTGTGTGTGTGTGTGTGTGTGTGTGTGTGTGTGTGTGTGTGTGTGTGTGTGTGTGTGTGTGTGTGTGTGTGTGTGTGTGTGTGTGTGTGTGTGTGTGTGGTGTGAGTGTGTGTGAGCGGTGTGTGTGTGTGTGTGTGTGTGTGTGTGTGTGTGTGTGTGTGTGTGTGTGTGTGTGTGTGTGTGTGTGTGTGTGTGTGTGTGTGAGTGTGTGTGAGCGGTGTGTGTGTGTGTGTGTGTGTGTGTGTGTGTGTGTGTGTGTGTTTGTTTGTGTGTGTGTGTGTGTGTGTGTGTGTGTGTGTGTGTGTGTGTGTGTGTGTGTGTGTGTGTGTGTGTGTGTGTGTGTGTGTGTGTGTGTGTGTGTGTGTGTGTGTGTGTGTGTGTGTGTGTGTGTGTGTGTGTGTGTGTGTGTGTGTGTGTGTGTGTGTGTGTGTGTGTGTGTGTGTGTGTGTGTGTGTGCGGGCGTGCATGCATGCATGCATGCGTGCATGTGCGTGAGTGAGAGAGCTCATCTCTAAACATTGACACAGCAAATATGTCAGTCCCCTCTGTCTGGCTGCTGTGTGTCGTAGCATCAAGGCTGTCTGCACCAGGCTGCTGCTGTGTGTCGTAGCATCAAGGCTGTCTGCACCAGGCTGCTGCTGTGTGTCGTAGCATCAAGGCTGTCTGCACCAGGCTGCTGTGTGTCTTAGCATCAAGGCTTTCTGCACCAGGCTGCTGTGTGTCTTAGCATCAAGGCTGTCTGCACCAGGCTGCTTAAAGGGCCTCAGGCACGAGTGGAATAAGAAATGAAAGGAGAGCGAGAAAGAGACCGTGAAACTAGAATACAGAACAGAGAAATGTAAAACAGACATGTCTGTGGAGTCCAGACTCTCAGGCATAGCGAAGGTCAGGGGCAGAAGTCTTCAGGGAGATTATTACTTGCAGGTTAGAGATGTCAAATTGGGTTTAGCCACCGCCAAAGTACGAAAAATAATTTACATTCTATTTCCATTTGCAACTTTTTAAAACTGAAATAAAACATTTGAAATGTCAGCTAAAGGTTTCACTCTCTCACAAATCAATCTAAAGTTTTCACTGTCTCACAAATCAAGAAGAAACTATATCCCAATTCTTTGATAATATAATATATTATATTATTTTCTCAAATAAGCCTCTTGTCCTTGCTCTCATCCCCATCTCACTGCACCTTGTGGATGGACTGCAGATCACTGGCATCCAGTTCTGGCTCTTCAAATCAAATGTTATTTGTCACATGCGCCAAATACACCTCACAGTGAAGTGCTTACTTACAAGCCCTTAAGCAACAATGCATTTTAAGAAAAAAATAAGTGTTCAGTAAAAAATGGATAAGTAAAAATATATACTCAGGTGTAAAAGTCTTGCATATCCCAACTCCCCATGAGACACCCTCGGAGAGTGGGGTCATGACCAGGGTCTGCCGTTATCAACAGTGACCCTGGAGCAATTAGGGTTAAGTGCCTTGCTGAAGGGCAGAATCAACTGATGTTTCACCTTGTCGGCTCGGGGATTCAAACTAGCAACCTTTCAGTTACTGGTCCAATGCTGTAACATGTAGTGCAATAGGATGTCATTTGGGCACAGCCATGGAGAACCAGTATACGTTAGAGGCTCACACATAGCCCTGTTATCTTTTCCTGACTGTGTGACTTAACTTAGACTCAGAATGTCTCCAGGTCAGGAAGAACGTAGGGTCCTACCCATGCACCATGGCTTTAGGTCTGTCAGTAAAGACACAAGTGGTGGCTACTGCTACGGATATATATTTAGTAAGCCAATGCTTCATTAGGAGGCAATCAGGTCAGACAGCTGTAAACCCGGTGGAATGAGTCATTCTGATACATCAATATAGCTGGTCTGTAGGCCACTGGTGGTAATGGTTGGTGTGCAGTGCATAAGGGATCCCAAAGTCAACACCTCAGCTTTCTCATTAGTCATGAGGCATCAAAACCAAAGGAACTGAATAACATTAAGAAATGCTATATATGGAAGGAAAGTAGTGTGGATACCTTCCAAAAAACAATTAGGCAACAACAAATTCAATCCCTTTTAGACAACTTCCTGGACAAAACATTTCACTGTAATAGTGAAGGTGTAAACTTGGCAGTAGAAAGCCTAACAGTATATTTGACCTTTCAGCTTCCCAATGAAATCTCACAATTTCAAGCAGACAACCTAAGAAAATGAACAACAATTACAAATGGTTTGATGAAGAATGCAAAACCCTATCTAACCACAAACATAGAGACCAAGAAAACCTGAGTCTATGCCTTCACTATGGTGAATCACTAAAACAATACAGAAATACACTACGGAAAAAGAAGGAACAGCACGTCAGAAATCAGCTCAATGTAATTGAAGAATCCATAGACTCTAACCACTTCTGGGGAAATTGGAAAACACTAAACAAACAACAACACAAAGAGTTATCTACACAAAATGGAGATGGAAACCACTTCTCTAATCTTTTTGGCTCTATAACAAAGAACAAACAGCAAAAACATATACACTACTGTTCAAAAGTTTGGGGTCATTTAGAAATGTCCTTGTTTTTTAAAGAAAAACACTTTTTTTGTCCATTAAAATAGCATCAAATTGATCAGAAATACAGTCTAGACATTGTTAATGATGTAAATGACTATTATAGCTGGAAATAGCCATTTTTTAAATGGAATGTCTACATAGGTGTAGAGGCACATTATCAGCAACCATCACTCCTGTGTTCCAAAGGCATGTTGTGTTAGCTAATCCAAGTTCATCATTTTAAAAGGCTTATTGATCATTAGAAAACCTTTTTGCAATTATGTTAGCACAGCTGAAAACTGTTGTCCTAATTAAAGAACCAATACAACTGGCCTTCTTTAGACTAGTTGAGTATCTGGATTATCAGCATTCTTGGGTTCGATTACAGGTTCAAAATGGCCAGAAACAACTTTCTTCTGAAACTTGTCAGTCTATTCTTGTTCTGAGAAATTAAGGCTATTTCATTGCCAAGAACCTGAAGATCTCGTACAACGCTATGTACTACTCCCTTCACATAACAGTGCAAACTGACTCTAACCAGAATAGAAAGAGGAGTGGGAGGACCCAGTGCACAACTGAGCAAGAGGAAAAGTACATTGGTGTGTCTAGTTTGAGAAACAGATGCCTCACAAGTCCTCAACTGGCAGCTTCATTAAATAGTACCCACAAAACACTAGTCTCAACGTCAATAGTGAAGAGGCAACTCTGGGATGCTGCCCTTCTAGGCAGAGTTCCTCTGTCCAGTTTCAACGTCAACAGTGAAGAGGCAACTCCGTGACGCTGGCCTTCTAGGCAGAGTTCCTCTGTCCAGTCTCAACGTCAATAGTGAAGAGGCAACTCCGTGACGCTGGCCTTCTAGGCAGAGTTCCTCTGTCCAGTCTTAATGTCAATAGTGAAGAGGCAACTCTGGGATGCTGCCCTTCTAGGCAGAGTTCCTCTGTCCAGTCTCAACGTCAATAGTGAAGAGGCAACTCCGTGATGCTGCCCTTCTAGGCAGAGTTCCTCTGTCCAGTCTCAACGTCAATAGTGAAGAGGCAACTCTGGGATGCTGCCCTTCTAGGCAGAGTTCCTCTGTCCAGTCTCAACGTCAATAGTGAAGAGGCAACTCCGTGATGCTGCCCTTCTAGGCAGAGTTCCTCTGTTCAGTGTCTGTGTTCTTTTGCTCATCTCAATCTTTTATTTTTATTGGCCAGTCTGAGATATGGCTTTTTCTTTGTAACTCTGCCTAGAAGGCCAGCATCCCAGAGTCGCCTCTTCACTGTTGACAGTGAGACTGGTGTTTTCACCCTGTAAGGTCCATTTTCACCCTGTAAGGTGTGTGCATGCACGCTCATATTATGTGTGGGTATGCGTGTGTGTTCTGTGTGTGCAGTTTTTGCATGTGTGCGTATATGTCTGGAGCGCTTTTTGTGCATGTGTGTGTGTGTGTGTGTGTGTGTGTGTGTGTGTGTGTGTGTGTGTGTGTGTGTGTGTGTGTGTGTGTGTGTGTGTGTGTGTGTGTGTGTGTGTGTGTGTGTGTGTGTGTGTGTGTGTGTGTGTGTGTGTGTGTGTGTGTGTGTGTGTGTGTGTGTGTGTGTGTGTGTGTGTGTGTATTTCAGAACAGCACCATCTGGGTTTGATAGCCTTTCTCTTGTCCATGATTTAATGTATGTTGTCGTGACTGGATTCAAATGAGGCTATCTGGACAGTCTCCAGTAGTAGACAGAAAGCAGGTGTGTGTGTGTATGCGTGTGCACGTGTGTGTGAGCAAACAGATACATTAAGATATAACACACACTTGAGTGATGATGTCATCCTGTATGGCTGGCTGGATGACTGATTGGGTTTTAAACTCGCTCTGACACTCCTTTGTTGCTGTGATATAAAGACAGAGTAAACCGATTTTTAAACATTTCTGCATGCCAGTAATATCTCATTAAAAAATGTAAAAATGGATTGGGCATATAGTGTCAATCCTAAATTGGTGCGAATGCATTTTGTTCTGTTGATAACTCTCCTACTGTAATGCTTGTGATAATCTTAAAGTACTAGGTAGTACATATAGAGTCGGTTTCTTGAATATAGATGAGGCGTAATCCTAGACTAAAAAGCATTCTCCAAGGAGAATCTCCATTCAAAGTGCATTTTAATCTAGGATTAGGCTTAGTCTGAGTCCAGGAAACCTGCCCAAATTACATAGAGTAGTCTAAACACACTGCTTATTTAGGATACATTTTTCATCACGCAATATTCAGTAATACTGTATATATATAGTACATCATGATATAAACAGTTTTATTCTGGATGTTTTAGCAAATGTATTCTCTTTTCCAGCATTTACTCTCTTGTCCATCATTGGAAAGAAATGATCTGAAGTATTCATGCATACCTTTGCTCTTTCTGATTTTGGTGTCAGTGTAGCAGATTTGGTGAGCTAGTTAGCTTTGAACACTAGCATCCATCGTGCTGTGACATCACTGTGACCTCACTCCCCATGACAGCGGCAGTCAACTGTTGGTCATGGAGTGGCAGGCTTGACTCTTGGGTTCAGTCCCAAATTGACCCCTAAACCCTACACTTGGAGATCACTGAGAGGATTTGACATGTGTAGGCAGTATAGAAGTAGCTGCGTCTTGTCCTCTGATAGGCTAGGTGGAAATTTCAACATATTACTTATACTAATCAAATCCTCTCAGATCTCCACAAGTGAATGGGGTTTTAGGGGTCGATTTGGGATCGGGCCTTGTTCTGTCAGCTAGTACAGTTGACTTGAGTGTCCCGGGTCAGGAGGACAGGTACAGAGCGCCAGCATCTCTTTTAGGGAAAAATGTGAAATGTTGACCACACTTTTAATAATAGTTATAGCAAAAGCATTTCTTTGTTGAAAGATGTATTTTCAGACAGGGATAGTGTGAAATGAGAAACAGAGCGAGGGAGATGGACCAGAATTCGTACCCATGCTGGAGTTGTATATGTGCTGCAGGTGGTGTTACCCACTAGACCAGAATTCATACCCATGCTGGAGTTATATATGTGCTGCAGGCAGTGTTACCCACTAGACCAGGATTCATACCCATGCTGGAGTTGTATATGTGCTGCAGGCAGTGTTACCCACTAGACCAGAATTCATACCCATGCTGGAGTTATATATGTGCTGCAGGCGGGGTTACCCACTAGACCAGAATTCATACCCATGCTGGAGTTATATATGTGCTGCAGGCAGTGTTACCCACTAGAACATGATTCATACCCATGCTGTGGTTATATACTGTATGTGCTGCAGGCGGCGTTACCCACTAGACCAGCCTCAAGCAATTAGCACAAGCATTTCTATTGCATAAAGATGTATTACATGACATAACGGTCCTTAAGTATGCATAACAAGTGTACTGTTGATGTAAGAGGTTTTATGTTGAACATACTATCCCAGGGCTTCTAACACTCCAGCACATACTCCTAAATGATACTATCCCAGGGCTGCTAACACTCCAGCACATACTCCTAAATGATACTATCCCAGGCCTGCTAACACTCCAGCACATACTCCTAAATGATACTATCCCAGGGCTGCTAACACTCCAGCACATACTCCTAAATGATACTATCCCAGGCCTGCTAACACTCCAGCACATACTCCTAAATGATACTATCCCAGGCCTGCTAACACTCCAGCACATACTCCTAAATGATACTATCCCAGGGCTGCTAACACTCTACCACATACTCCTAAATGATACGATCCCAGGGCTGCTAACACTCTACCACATACTCCTAAATGATACGATCCCAGGGCTGCTAACACTCTACCACATACTCCTAAATGATACGATCCCAGGGCTGCTAACACTAAATGATACGATCCCAGGGCTGCTAACACTCTACCACATACTCCTAAATGATACGATCCCAGGGCTGCTAACACTCTACCACATACTCCTAAATGATACGATCCCAGGGCTGCTAACACTCTACCACATACTCCTAAATGATACGATCCCAGGGCTGCTAACACTCTATCACATACTCCTAAATGATACTATCCCAGGGCTGCTAACACTCTACCACATACTCCTAAATGATACTATCCCAGGACTGCTAACACTCTACCAAATACTCCTAAATGATACTATCCCAGGGCTGCTAACACTCTACCACATACTCCTAAATGATACGATCCCAGGGCTGCTAACACTCTATCACATACTCCTAAATGATACTATCCCAGGGCTGCTAACACTCTATCACATACTCCTAAATGATACGATCCCAGGGCTGCTAACACTCTAGCACATACTCCTAAATGATACGATCCCAGGGCTGCTAACACTCTATCACATACTCCTAAATGATACGATCCCAGGGCTGCTAACACTCTATCACATACTCCTAAATGATACGATCCCAGGGCTGCTAACACTCTAGCACATACTCCTAAATGATACTATCCCAGGACTGCTAACACTGTGCAGTCAAGAATGGAACAATGGCACAGTGAGCAATATGTTTGGCCCGTTTCAGTAAGTCCAATGCATTTCCAGTCATTTTTCATGACCGAAGACGTCTTTCTAGCTAAAAACAATTGTTTTGTGTTTCTGTGCGTGTGTGTGTGTGTGTGTGTGTGTGTGTGTGTGTGTGTGTGTGTGTGTGTGTGTGTGTGTGTGTGTGTGTGTGTGTGTGTGTGTGTGTGTGTGTGTGTGTGTGTGTGTGTGTGTGTGTGTGTGTGTGTGTGTGTGTGTGTGTGTGTGTGTGTGTGTGTGCTCCTCTGTGAGTGTGTTATGTGTATACATGTGTGTGTGTGTACATACACATGCTAGTGTGTGTGTGTTTGCATTTGTGCATGCATGGGTGTGTTTTGCATGGTCATGCGTGTATAATGACAGGCAACTGCATTTGAGAATGGTTGGCTAAAATACTGCTTCAGAGAGGCTGTGATAAATTGGGTCAGTATTACAAATGTCCCAGGTATGAGAAAGAGAGAGAGATAAAGAGCGAGAGAGAGAGAAACATCTGGTTGGAAGAAAGAAATAAAGGACAGGAGGGAGGGAAATAAATCTGTGTTTATGGCATGAGTCTTTTACAAGTGAGTATGGTCTCCACATTCTGCTCTAATTACTATATTGATCCAGATCCAGTCACGTCAGACCAGTGATTACTGTATTAACTCAGATCCAGTCAGACCAGTGATTACTGTATTAACTCAGATCCAGTCAGTCAGACCAGTGATTACTGTATTAACTCAGATCCAGTCAGTCAGACCAGTGATTGATTTCAGATCCAGTCACATCAGACCAGTGATTACTGTATTAACTCAGATCCAGTCACGTCAGACCAGTGATTACTGTATTAACTCAGATCCAGTCAGTCAGACCAGTGATTACTGTATTAACTCAGATCCAGTCACATCAGACCAGTGATTACTGTATTAACTCAGATCCAGTCACGTCAGACCAGTGATTACTGTATTAACTCTCAGACCAGATTATAACCAGATCCAGTCAGACCAGTGATTACTGTATTAACTCAGATCCAGTCAGTCAGATCATTGATTACTGTATTAACAGATCCAGTGACCAGTGATTACTGTATTAACTCAGATCCAGTCAGTCAGACCAGTGATTACTGTATTAACTCAGATCCAGTCATCAGACCAGTGATTACTGTATTAACTCCAGATCCAGTCACATCAGACCAGTGATTACTGTATTAACTCAGATCCAGTCAGTCAGACCATTGATTACTGTATTAACTCAGATCCAGTCAGTCAGACCAGTGATTACTGTATTAACTCAGATCCAGTCAGTCAGACCAGTGATTACTGTATTAACTCAGATCCAGTCAGTCAGACCAGTGATTACTGTATTAACTCAGATCCAGTCACATCAGACCAGTGATTACTGTATTAACTCAGATCCAGTCAGTCAGACCAGTGATTACTGTATTAACTCAGATCCAGTCAGTCAGACCAGTGATTACTGTATTAGACCAGTGATTACAGATAACCAGATCCACGTCAGACCAGTGATTACTGTATTAACTCAGATCCAGTCACATCAGACCAGTGATTAGATAACCAGATCCAGTCACGCCAGACCAGTGATTACTGTATTAACTCAGATCCAGTCAGTCAGACCAGTGATTACTGTATTAACTCAGATCCAGTCAGTCAGACCAGTGATTACTGTATTAACTCAGATCCAGTCAGTCAGACCAGTGATTACTGTATTAACTCAGATCCAGTCACATCAGACCAGTGATTACTGTATTAACTCAGATCCAGTCAGTCAGACCAGTGATTACTGTATTAACTCAGATCCAGTCAGTCAGACCAGTGATTACTGTATTAACTCAGATCCAGTCAGTCAGACCAGTGATTACTGTATTAACTCAGATCCAGTCAGTCAGACCAGTGATTACTGTATTAACTCAGATCCAGTCAGTCAGACCAGTGATTACTGTATTAACTCAGATCCAGTCACATCAGACCAGTGATTACTGTATTAACTCAGATCCAGTCAGTCAGACCAGTGATTACTGTATTAACTCAGATCCCAGTCAGACCAGTGATTACTGTATTAACTCAGATCCTCAGACCAGTATTCCAGTCCAGTCACAGATCCAGTCAGACCAGTGATTACTGTATTAACTCAGATCCAGTCAGTCAGACCAGTGATTACTGTATTAACTCAGATCCAGTCACATCAGACCAGTGATTACTGTATTAACTCAGATCCAGTCAGACCAGTGATTACTGTATTAACTCAGATCCAGTCAGTCAGACCAGTGATTACTGTATTAACTCAGATCCAGTCAGACCAGTGATTACTGTATTAACTCAGATCCAGTCAGTCAGACCAGTGATTACTGTATTAACTCAGATCCAGTCAGTCAGACCAGTGATTACTGTATTAACTCAGATCCAGTCAGTCAGACCAGTGATTACTGTATTAACTCAGATCCAGTCAGGTCAGACCAGTGATTACAGTATTAACTCAGATCCAGTCAGTCAGACCAGTGATTACTGTATTAACTCAGATCCAGTCAGTCAGACCAGTGATTACTTATTAATCAGATCCAGTCAGACCAGTGATTACTGTATTAACTCAGATCCAGTCAGTCAGACCAGTGATTACTGTATTAACTCAGATCCAGTCACATCAGACCAGTGATTACTGTATTAACTCAGATCCAGTCAGACCAGTGATTACTGTATTAACTCAGATCCAGTCAGACCAGTGATTACTGTATTAACTCAGATCCAGTCACTTCAGACCAGTGATTACTGTATTAACTCAGATCCAGTCAGTCAGACCAGTGATTACTGTATTAACTCAGCTCCAGTCAGTCAGACCAGTGATTACTGTATTAACTCAGATCCAGTCACATCAGACCAGTGATTACTGTATTAACTCAGATCCAGTCAGTCAGACCAGTGATTACTGTATTAACTCAGATCCATGTCAGACCAGTGATTAGTATTAACTCAGATCCAGTCAGTCAGACCAGTGATTACTGTATTAACTCAGATCCAGTCAGTCAGACCAGTGATTACTGTATTAACTCAGATCCAGTCAGTCAGACCAGTGATTACTGTATTAACTCAGATCCAGTCAGTCAGACCAGTCAGTGATTACTGTATTAACTCAGATCCAGTCACATCAGACCAGTTATTACTGTATTAACTCAGATCCAGTCAGTCAGACCAGTGATTACTGTATTAACTCAGATCCAGTCAGTCAGACCAGTGATTACTGTAACTCAGATTCAGTCAGTCAGACCAGTGATTACTGTATTAACTCAGATCCAGTCAGTCAGACCAGTGATTACTGTATTAACTCAGATCCAGTCACGTCAGACCAGTGATTACTGTATTGAACTTTAGATCCAGTCAGTCAGACCAGTGCATTACTGTATTAACTCAGATCCAGTCACATCAGACCAGTGATTACTGTATTAACTCAGATCCAGTCACGTCAGACCAGTGATTACTGTATTAACTCAGATCCAGTCATCAGACCAGTGATTACTGTATTAACTCAGATCCAGTCACATCAGACCAGTGATTACTGTATTTAACTCAGATCCAGTCAGTCAGACCAGTGATTACTGTATTAACTCAGATCCAGTCAGTCAGACCAGTGATTACTGTATTAACTCAGATCCAGTCACGCCAGACCAGTGATTACTCCAGCTAGTAACTCAGATCAGTCAATTCAGACCAGTGATTACTGTATTAACTCAGATCCAGTCACATCAGACCAGTGATTACTGTATTAACTCAGATCCAGTCAGTCAGACCAGTGATTACTGTATTAACTCAGATCCAGTCAGTCAGACCAGTGATTACTGTATTAACTCAGATCCAGTCACATCAGACTAGGGTTGAGCTTAACCAGATCCAGTCAGACCAGTGATTACTGCATTAACTCAGATCCAGTCAGTCAGACCAGTGATTACTGTATTAACTCAGATCCCAGTCAGACCAGTGATTACTGTATTAACTCCCAGATCCAGTCAGTCAGACCAGTGATTACTGTATTAACAGATCCAGAGTCAGACCAGTGATTACTGTATTAATCAACCAGTCAGACCAGTGATTACTGTATTAACTCAGATCCACACGCCAGTTATTATTACTGTCAGATCCAGTCAGCACCAGTGATTACTGTATTAACTCAGATCCACACATCAGACCAGTGATTACTGCATTAACTCAGATCCAGCCACGCCAGACCAGTGATTACTGTATTAACTCAGATCCAGTCACATCAGACCAGTGATTGCTGTATTAACTCAGATCCAGTCACGTCAGACCAGTGATTGTTTTATTAACTCAGGATTCAGACCAGTGTATTAACTCAGATCCAGTCAGTCAGTGATTACTGTATTAACTCAGATCCAGTCACTTAGACCAAAGTGATTACTCATTAACTCATATCCAGTCCAGTCAGACCAGTGATTACTGTATTAACTCAGATCCAGTCAGATCCAGACCAGTGATTACTGTATTAACTCAGATCCAGTCAGTCAGACCAGTGATTACTGTATTAACTCAGATCCAGTCACCAGACCAGTGATTACTGTATTAAACTTCAGATCAGACCAGTGATTACTGTATTAACAGATCCAGTCAGTCAGACCAGTGATTACTGTATTAACTCAGATCCAGTCATCAGACCAGTGATTACTGTATTAACTCAGATCCAGTCAGTCAGACCAGTGATTAATGTATTAACTCAGATCCAGTCACATCAGACCAGTGATTACTGTATTAACTCAGATCCAGTCAGTCAGACCAGTGATTACTGTATTAACTCAGATCCAGTCAGTCAGACCAGTGATTAATGTATTAACTCAGATCCAGTCACATCAGACCAGTGATTACTGTATTAACTCAGATCCCAGTCAGACCAGTGATTACTGTATTAACTCAGATCCAGTCAGTCAGACCAGTGATTACTGTATTAACTCAGATCCAGTCAGTCCAGACCAGTGATTACTGTATTAACTCAGATCCAGTCAGTCAGACCAGTGATTACTGTATTAACTCAGATCCAGTCAGTCAGACCAGTGATTACTGTATTAACTCAGATCCAGTCACGCCAGACCAGTGATTACTGTATTAACTCAGATCCAGTCACATCAGACCAGTGATTACTGTATTAACTTCAGATCCAGTCACGTCAGACCAGTGATTACTGTTCAGATCCAGTCACATCAGACCAGTGATTAATGTACAACTCAGATCCAGTCACGCTGACCAGTGATTACTGTATTAACTCAGATCAGTCATTAACTCAGATCCAGTGATTACTGGATTACTGTTCCAGATCCAGTCACGTCAGACCAGTGATTACTGTATTAACTCAGATCCAGTCACATCAGACCAGTGATTAATGTATTAACTCAGAGACCAGTGATCACTGCATAATCAGACCAGTGATTTACCAGTGATTACTGTAACTCAGATCTGTGTCAGTCAGACCAGTGATTACTCTATTAACTCAGATCCAGTCAGACCAGTGATTCAGATCCAGTCACACTGTGACATTGCATAATCTCAGATCCAGTCACGCCAGACCAATGATTACTCTATTAACTCAGATCCAGTCAGTCAGACCAGTGATTACTGTATTAACTCAGATCCAGTCAGTCAGACCAGTGATTACTGTATTAACTCAGATCCAGTCACATCAGACCAGTGATTACTGTATTAACTCAGATCCAGTCAGTCAGACCAGTGATTACTGTAATAACTCAGATCCAGTCACATCAGACCAGTGATTACTGTGAGCTAACTCAGATCCAGTCACATCAGACCAGTGATTACTGTATTAACTCAGATCCAGTCGAGGTCAGACCAGTGATTACTGTATTAACTCAGATCCAGTCACATCAGACCAGTGATTACTGTATTAACTCAGATCCAGTCAGTCAGACCATTGATTACTGTATTAACTCAGATCCAGTCAGTCAGACCAGTGATTACTGTATTTAACTCCAGATCCAGTCAGTCAGATCAGTGATTACTGTATTAACTCAGATCCAGTCAGTCAGACCAGTGATTAATGTTAACTCCAGATCCAGTCAGTCAGACCAGTGATTACTGTATTAACTCCAGATCCAGTCAGTCAGACCAGTGATTACTGTATTAACTCAGATCCAGTCACATCAGACCAGTGATTACTGTATTAACTCCAGATCCAGTCAGTCAGACCAGTGATTACCTGTATTAACTCCAGATCCAGTCAGTCAGACCAGTGATTACTGTATTAACTCAGATCCAGTCACGTCAGACCAGTGATTACTGTATTAACTCAGATCCAGTCAGCCAGACCAGTGATTACTGTATTAACTCAGATCCAGTCACATCAGACCAGTGATTAATGTATTAACTCCAGATCCAGTCACGTCAGACCAGTGATTACTGTATTAACTCAGATCCAGTCACATCAGACCAGTGATTAATGTATTAACTCATATCCAGTCAGTCAGACCAGTGATTACTTACTCCAGTATTAACTCAATTCAGTCAGTCAGACCAGTGATTACTCTATTAACTCAGATCCAGTCAGACCAGTGATTACTGTACAACTCAGATCCAGTCACTTCAGACCAGTGATTACTCTATTAACAGATCAGTCAGTCCAGTCAGTCAGACCAGTCAGATCCAGTCACAATGTATTAACTTTCAGATCCAGTCACATCAGACCAGTGATTACTGTATTATCCACGTCAGACCAGTGATCCAGTCAGACCAGTGATTACTGTATTAACTCAGATCCAGTCAGTCAGACCAGTGATTACTGTATTAACTCAGATCCAGTCAGACCAGTGATTCAGACCTGATTATTAACTCAGATCCAGTCACATCAGACCAGTGATTACTGTATTAACTCAGATCCAGTCAGTCAGACCAGTGATTAATATTAACTCAGATCCAGTCACGTCAGACCAGCTATTACTGTACAATCATCCAGTCACGCCAGACCAGTGATTACTGTATAACTCAGATCCAGTCACACTGCACCAGTGACAATGTATTAACTCAGATCCAGTCACGCTGCACCAGTGGACATTGTAGATAACTCTGATCCAGCCGTACCAGTGGACACGGCATAACTCAGATCCAGCTCGCATCAGTGACATTGCATAACTTCGTATCCAGTCACTTGCGCTGTAGTGACACAGAGCACCAGATCTAGCCGTCAGACCAGTGACACAATCAGATCCAGTCAGTCAGACCAGTGATTACTGTATTAACTCAGATCCAGTCAGTCAGACCAGTGATTACTGTATTAACTCAGATCCAGTCAGTCAGACCAGTGATTACTGTATTAACTCAGATCCAGTCAGTCAGACCAGTGATTACTGTATTAACTCAGATCCAGTCAGTCAGACCAGTGATTACTGTATTAACTCAGATCCAGTCACGTCAGACCAGTGATTACTGTATTAACTCAGATCCAGTCACGTCAGACCAGTGATTACTGTATTAACTCAGATCCAGTCACGTCAGACCAGTGATTACTGTATTAACTCAGATCCAGTCACGTCAGACCAGTGATTACTGTATTAACTCAGATCCAGTCACATCAGACCAGTGATTAATGTATTAACTCAGATCCAGTCACGTCAGACCAGTGATTACTGTATTAACTCAGATCCAGTCAGTCAGACCAGTGATTACTGTATTAACTCAGATCCAGTCAGTCAGACCAGTGATTACTGTATTAACTCAGATCCAGTCAGTCAGACCAGTGATTACTGTATTAACTCAGATCCAGTCAGTCAGACCAGTGATTACTGTATTAACTCAGATCCAGTCAGTCAGACCAGTGATTACTGTATTAACTCAGATCCAGTCAGTCAGACCAGTGATTACTGTATTAACTCAGATCCAGTCAGTCAGACCAGTGATTACTGTATTAACTCAGATCCAGTCAGTCAGACCAGTGATTACTGTATTAACTCAGATCCAGTCAGTCAGACCAGTGATTACTGTATTAACTCAGATCCAGTCACGTCAGACCAGTAATTGCTGTCTTTTCAGAGTTCTTGTGAATGTTCCCTCAAAAAAATGTAGTCACTGAGCAAATCTCAGGTCTGCTGAGCGCAACCTTGAACGTTGTCAAAATTCTGTGCAATTTCCGGCAAGCATCTACTGTGATAAATGTAGGGCTTGACATTAACCTGCTTATCCACTTGTCCTTCAGACAAGGTGGTGACTGAACATGTTGTTGTGTTGTTTGATGCAAGAAAACACTTTACAAATTAAAACATTAAATTCATCATTATTCCCATGCCATTATTACAGAGAATCATAAAAAAGTGTGCTACCCTCTGCCTATTGGCTACTTAGCTTTTTCAAGCCTGTCTCAAAATACAACACTGCCCCTTTAAGACAAAAAAGCCCTGTACCTGACTCACTTTTCAAAGATGTCTAGAAATGCACACATTTTGTGCTCTTGTAAGACGTAATCACTCTCCCATTGCTGACTACAAATGATCTACATGTTCAAATGTGCACTCTGGTAAGAACTCACAACCTAGCATAGGATATGAACACATGTACAAATGTGCACTCGTTGCTACATGTAGCTCTCGCTTTGATCTCAAAACAAACTCATCTACTCACCACTGCTCATGCTGTAAACACAGTCCAGTTCAAGTGAGTGGCACAGATCCATATAGGGCAATAGTCTATTTGAATATAGGTCCTACTGCTGCTCTGATTGGTTATGGCGCACCGGTCTGTGTAGAGTACAGGCCTAAGTCGTGCCTGTCAGTGTAATAGAATCCTACTCCAATGCATTCTGCCTACATCAAATCTTTTGCATAGTTAGTTTGGCATACTACGTCTTGCATAGTTTGTTTTGTTTCGGTATGTTGCATTGAAAGTGGCTAATATTGCTTTCAATCGATCACAATTCCCACAGTAAAGGGAAACGTTGATAGTGTGAAATAACTGGGAAACTAGACAGTTGAGTTAAGTTCAATCCTGTGATTCTCTGCGCTGGCTGATATTTATTCTGCTCAGCAGTCCCGGGGAGGGAACATTGGTCCTAGTCTCACCGAGTCTCACTCTATTCACTCTCTCTCCTCCGTTAGGTATTGCCTATCTGGGAGGGGCGTGCAGCTCCAAGAGGAAGTGTGTTCTGGCCGAGGACAACGGACTCAACCTGGCCTTCACCATAGCCCACGAGCTGGGACACAAGTACGTCTGTCTGTGTAAATGAGCACTTGTCTATCCTGAGCAAAAGCAGTGAATCGTCAAGTTTTTCCTAGGTAGAGATCTAGGATCCCCTCCCCAACCTAACCCTAACCTTAACCATTAGTGGGGAAAATGCCAAACTGACCCAAGATCAGCATCTTGGGGTAACTTCACCCTCCTCAGTTTAACAATGGAAGGCATCGTTTCGTCAGACTCCATCTTGATTGGATGAAAGTTTCAGCCTCTTTTTAAGTGTTTTTGTACTGGATAACTTCACCGTTTGAGGTATCCATGGGCACAACTCTTTGTATCTCTCTGTATCCATAGTTAAGATAAAAATACGAGAGCAGTTTTAGAGTTTCATAAATAGATAATTCCATGTCAATGAACCACTATTATCATCATTATTGTGGATTTCTTTCCTAAGTGAAAGTGTAATTACATAGTTTTTGACAGTAGCCATTATAGGCAGTACTGTAAGGTTCTGTTCCCAGGTACTTCAGTCTTTGACTGCCTCCCAAATGGCACCCCATTCCCCATATAGTGCATTAATGTTGACCAGAGCCCTATGAGCCCATTTTGGGATAGGTTGCCATTTGGGATGCAGTCTTTCTCTGGTATAATCAGTTGCATTGTTCCTTCTTCTCTAGCCACACAGACTTGAGTTCAGCGTCATCATTTCTTCACTCAAGACAGGATAGAACAGTATGTGTGTTT
>NC_060177.1:9805564-9840564 GCF_021184085.1 Oncorhynchus gorbuscha
TCCTGGTCCAGAACAGATCTATCCTGTTCATGTGATTTATACAACCCAACACATGTATAAGGTGTTAAGATCATATTGAAGTAGGTGCACTGTGTTAACATAACAGGAACTGAGCCGTATACTATAGAGATTCACATGGGCTCTGTAGGGGATATCCTGAGAGATCCTCACAAGCTGTCTGATGACATCTATGGGACGTGTCCCAAATGACTCCCCAAATCAAATGTGCCGAATACATCAGGTATTACCTTACCTTACTACCGTGAAATGCTTACTGACAAGCCCTTAACCAACAATGGAGTTAATTACCTAATAAACTAAAGAGAACAAAGTAACACAATAACAATAATGAGGCTATAAACAGAGGGAACCCTATCCCCTGTGGCGCAGTAATGTTGCCCTGCGCCCTATGGACCCTGCTGCACTATATAGGGAGGAAGGTGACATTTTTGGATGCCGTCTTTAGATGTTGTATTTTAATTTGATATACTATCATGCCATTGTCTTTCTGTGTCATTCATCTGTTTGAAGTGCCAGTCCTGTGTTACCACAACTGCCCTCTAGAGGGAGTAGATCCCCACGGTCTTCAGTCAAACCAACTTGGATGGAGACTACTGGCTCTGCAGTTTTAAGAGCCGTATATCCAAGACCACTGATTCCAAGGGTAACCCATTCAGTCAAAGAGAGCAGAAATCATTCTCAACACATTAAGGGACTCAATTCAAACTCCACTTCCCCTGTCATGGCTTTCGTACTTGGGTTGAATGTTTTGCTTTTCCAAAGCTCTCTCACACACACACACACACACACACACACACACACACACACACACACACACACACACACACACACACACACACACACACACACACACACACACACACACACACACACACACACACACACACACACACACACACACACACACACACACACACACACACACACACACTCCTGACTGACACAGAATGCTCCCAGGATTGTTCCCACAAGAGTGAGCAGGCTTGAAAACAGAAAATACGGGCCACAACTGTGCTTCACCGTGTGGAGTGACAGACTCCCAGGCTGAGAGATGCCTCTGTCTGTTTCTGTCTGTCTGCATGTACTGTGTCTGTTTGTATCTGTCTGTCTGTATCTGTCTGTCTGTATCTGTATGTCTGTATCTGTCTGTCTGCATGCACTGTGTCTGTTTGTATCTGTCTGTCTGTATCTGTCTGTCTGTATCTGTATGTCTGTATCTGTCTGTCTGCATGCACTGTGTCTGTTTGTATCTGTCTGTCTGTATCTGTCTGTCCATCTGTCCATCCCATCTGTCTCTGTCTGTTTGTATCTGTCCGTCTCGTCTGTCCATTTCCATCTGTCCGTCCGTCGGCCTGTCTTAACACCTGACTGTCTGGAGTTCAAATAAGACACATACAGCCTCTGGGTCAAAGGTCATGTCCTAGCTCCCTCCTATGTGAAACTGAACTCCAAGTTAACTGTAGAAGGGAGGCATGGATGGGGTTGGGGTGCATCCCATTGCTAAAACACCTATATTAAATGAATTGGTGGTTGAATCAGGTGTGTTAGTGCTGGGCTGGAACAAAGAATACTGCGTTGTAGGAAGAGTGCAGGTCTTGACCTTTTTGGCGTAGGAGTTGGTGTGCTTGTTCTGATTGGAACTGTATGGTCATTGCTTCAAGCCAGGCTTGTTTACATGTATCTACAAGGTGGAGAGATTCTTTAACAGTTGTGAATGACACATTTTCCATTGGTGGGCAAGAGAGACGGACATCGCTGAAAGGATTGTTGATACGAGCCAGGTATAACTATGGTGAGTCACAAACCTGGATGAGATGGAGAGAATAGAAAGCTGGCTGCAGTCTGTCAGAGGTGGGTTTACCTGGGTCCCTGTTCAACCAAACAGAAGAAAACTAACTGAAACAGGGAGGGACTTACCCGGGCTTGTCCAATAAGACATTTGAGTTGTTCATTTTTTTAAAATTCAGTCACATGCTCTAATGAACACACCCCTGAATTCAGCAAGAAAATGTTGGACAAAAGACTGAGAAAAAGGCTTTGTCCCAAATGGCATCGGGTTCTGGTCAATAGAAGTGCACTTTACAGTGCACTTTATAGGGAATAGGGAATAGGGTGTCATTTGGGATCACTACTTACTGCCTGCTATGACATAAGTAATTTTTCAGGGCCCTATGGCTTGGGGATTATAATGTCAAAGTGAGGTGCACAGATTGTGTGTGTATGTGTGTGTGTATGTGTGTGTGTATGTGTGAATATCTGCTAAATATCTGTATGTGACCAATTATTTTGATTTGATTGATTGGAGTCATTTGAAAGCATCAAGTTGATCACATTGCCCTCGTCTATCAGTGACGAAAATCACTTCCCAGTCACTCTACCCTGCAGGGTTCCATAACTGGTGGCTCGCGGGACGAATTTGGCCCATGGGTGATTTTACTTGGCCCCCAAGTTTTCTGATCAAACTTTTTTTATTGTTGTACATAAAGACTGTAAAAACATCTGGAAATCATCTCCAAGGATTTTCATTTAGAAAATCTGTTTGTAAATATTCCCATATGCAGAGTAGACGTGATTGTATACAAATGTAAGTAAGGTTTGAAATTACTATGTTTTTGTCAAATGTTGTATCTCTTTTGGCTTCTTGCGGTCAATCTGCAGTCTACAATTTATTTCTAATTACATTACAGCCCCCTGACCATCTGCACAAGAAAGAAATCTGCCAGAGGCTGAATCTAGATGATGATCCCTGGGTCTGCTATAGTGGGACAGCTCTGTTTGACTGGTTGGCACAGATACGGGATCAGCTTACCCTCCCTGAATCCTATTGTTTACCATTATAAGGAAAATGTTTGACGGACTTCAGATCAGTGTTTAGGGCTGGCTGCTTGTCCTGGAGAGAAAGCAGAGGTCTTTGGAGGTTCCCCTAGCTTTAGAACGTTAGAAATCAAAGCCCTGGAATTGGGATTAATCCACACACAAGCACGCAAACACACACAAGCCGGAGTCTATTGAAACAGACTCACTCTAGAGACTCATTCCAGAGATTTACACACACACGCGCACACACACACACACACACACACACACACGCACGCACGCACGCACGCACGCACGCACGCACGCACGCACGCACGCACGCACGCACGCACGCACGCACGCACACACACACACACACACACACACACACACACACACACACACACACACACACACACACACACACACACACACACACAGGGTCTATATAGACGACAGGCTCCATAGAGGATTAGTCTAGGACCTGTTCCTTCCTTAGAAAAGACAGCTTAGCTTCCTTCAGTCCTGATACTCTGGGGCTTGTCTGTCAGTTCTCAAGCCACTTGGGCAAAAGAAGAAATGTACTGTCGCCAGACTCACTACCCCACAGTCTAACCATGGTCCATGAAACAAAACCAAACTGCAATGACAAAAGATATTCAGTCACTCTCGAAGGAAAATAGTATATTCTCGTCCTAGATCTTTGCTGCCCTGTCAGATCCTTTAGTCTGTCTGTTTGGTGTTACAATGAATTGGCAAGGCAGTACAAACAGGTAGGAAAACAGAGGTATGATAAAACAATCTCTGTGTTGATATGGATGTGGATCACAGGAGGTTGGTGACACCTCAATTGGGAAGGACCGGCTCGTGGTAATGTCTGGAGCGGAGTTGGGTGGAATGGTATCAAATACATGTCTTCCATGTGCCTGATGCCATTCCATTCGCTCCGTTCCAGGCAATATTATGAGTCGTCCTCCCCCAGCAGACTCCTGTGATCTGGATGATGTATGGACTATTGATGGAAGAGAGAGTTATGAGAAAGGCTACAGCTGGAATTAGATTGAACCAGGGCTACCACTGAAATTAGATTGAACCAGGGCTACCACTGGAATTAGATTGAACCATGACTACCACTGGAATTAGATTGAACCAGGGCTACCACTGGAATTAGATTGAACCATGGCTACCAGTGGAATTAGATTGAACCATGGCTACCGGTGAAATTAGATTGAACCAGGGCTACCGGTGAAATTAGATTGAACCAGGGCTACCACTGGAATTAGATTGAACCATGACTACCACTGGAATTAGATTGAACCAGGGCTACCACTGGAATTAGATTGAACCATGGCTACCACTGGAATTAGATTGAACCAGGGCTACCACTGGAATTAGATTGAACCATGGCTACCAGTGGAATTAGATTGAACCATGGCTACCGGTGAAATTAGATTGAACCAGGGCTACCACTGGAATTAGATTGAACCATGGCTACCAGTGGAATTAGATTGAACCATGGCTACCCGTGGAATTAGATTGAACCATGGCTACCCGTGGAATTAGATTGAACCATGGCTACCCGTGGAATTAGATTGAACCATGGCTACCCGTGGAATTAGATTGAACCATGGCTACCAGTGGAATTAGATTGAACCATGGCTATCAGTGGAATTAGCCACTTATAGTGTACTACTTCGGACCAAAAGTCTGGCACCATATAGGGAAGAGGGTGCCATTTGGGATGTAGCCCTGGTGTAGCACACACACACACACACACACACACACACACACACACACACACACACACACACACACACACACACACACACACACACACACACACACACACACACACACACACACACACACACACACACACACACACACACACACACACACACACACGCTTCTTTCACACAATTCAGTTACTTCAGCCCCTTTTCTACTCGAATGAACAGGAACGTGAGTCGGCAGTAGTGCCACCAATCAGCTTTTGTCCGGTCAGTGCTGATCTGCTAAAGTGTCTTCCAATGGGCTGAGTCTATTTGTTTGTGATTGATGCTCTGAAGCACACCCCATAACCGATGAAGCAGTAAAGGCTATCAAATGACTGCCAGTGTAGTTGGATAGACAGAATAGTATTTGTGTGTGTGGGGCTGGCTCTGGGCTGGGTTAGGATAGACCAGGTTGGCCTATTGTAAATGACTGCCAGTGTAGTTGAATAGACAGAATAGTATTTGTGTGTGTGGGGCTGGCTCTGGGCTGGGTTATGATAGACCGGGTTGGCCTATTGTAAATGACTGCCAGTGTAGTTGGATAGACAGAATAGTATTTTTGTGTGTGGGGCTGGCTCTGGGCTGGGTTAGGATAGACCGGGTTGGCCTATTGTAAATGGCTGCCAGTGTAGTTGGATAAACAGAATAGTATTTGTGTGTGTGGGGCTGGCTCTGGGCTGGGTTAGGATAGACCAGGTTGGCCTATTGTAAATGACTGCCAGTGTAGTTGGATAGACAGAATAGTATTTGTGTGTGGGGCTGGCTCTGGGCTGGGTTAGGATAGACCAGGTTGGCCTATTGTAAATGACTGCCAGTGTAGTTGGATAGACAGAATAGTATTTGTGTGTGTGGGGCTGGCTCTGGGCTGGGTTAGGATAGACCGGGTTGGCCTATTGTAAATGACTGTTAGTGTAGTTGAATAGACAGAATAGTATTTGTGTGTGTGGGGCTGGCTCTGGGCTGGGTTATGATAGACCGGGTTGGCCTATTGTAAATGACTGCCAGTGTAGTTGGATAGACAGAATAGTATTTGTGTGTGTGGGGCTGGCTCTGGGCTGGGTTAGGATAGACCGGGTTGGCCTATTGTAAATGACTGCCAGTGTAGTTGGATAAACAGAATAGTATTTGTGTGTGTGGGGCTGGCTCTGGGCTGGGTTAGGATAGACCAGGTTGGCCTATTGTAAATGACTGCCAGTGTAGTTGGATAGACAGAATAGTATTTGTGTGTGGGGCTGGCTCTGGGCTGGGTTAGGATAGACCAGGTTGGCCTATTGTAAATGACTGCCAGTGTAGTTGGATAGACAGAATAGTATTTGTGTGTGTGGGGCTGGCTCTGGGCTGGGTTAGGATAGACCGGGTTGGCCTATTGTAAATGGCTGCCAGTGTAGTTGGATAGACAGAATAGTATTTGTGTGTGTGGGGCTGGCTCTGGGCTGGGTTAGGATAGACCAGGTTGGCCTATTGTAAATGACTGCCAGTGTAGTTGGATAGACAGAATAGTATTTGTGTGTGGGGCTGGCTCTGGGCTGGGTTAGGATAGACCAGGTTGGCCTATTGTAAATGACTGCCAGTGTAGTTGGATAGACAGAATAGTATTTGTGTGTGTGGGGCTGGCTCTGGGCTGGGTTAGGATAGACCAGGTTGGCCTATTGTAAATGACTGCCAGTGTAGTTGGATAGACAGAATAGTATTTGTGTGTGGGGCTGGCTCTGGGTTAGGATAGACCAGGTTGGCCTATTGTAAATGACTGCCAGTGTAGTTGGATAGACAGAATAGTATTTGTGTGTGTGGGGCTGGCTCTGGGTTAGGATAGACCAGGTTGGCCTATTGTAAATGACTGCCAGTGTAGTTGGATAGACAGAATAGTATTTGTGTGTGTGGGGCTGGCTCTGGGCTGGGTTAGGATAGACCAGGTTGGCCTATTGTAAATGACTGCCAGTGTAGTTGGATAGACAGAATAGTATTTGTGTGTGTGGGGCTGGCTCTGGGCTGGGTTAGGATAGACCAGGTTGGCCTATTGTAAATGACTGCCAGTGTAGTTGGATAGACAGAATAGTATTTGTGTGTGTGGGGCTGGCTCTGGGCTGGGTTAGGATAGACCAGGTTGGCCTATTGTAAATGACTGCCAGTGTAGTTGGATAGACAGAATAGTATTTGTGTGTGTGGGGCTGGCTCTGGGCTGGGTTAGGATAGACCAGGTTGGCCTATTGTAAATGACTGCCAGTGTAGTTGGATAGACAGAATAGTATTTGTGTGTGTGGGGCTGGCTCTGGGCTGGGTTAGGATAGACCAGGTTGGCCTATTGTAAATGACTGCCAGTGTAGTTGGATAGACAGAATAGTATTTGTGTGTGTGGGGCTGGCTCTGGCTGGGTTAGGATAGACCAGGTTGGCCTATTGTAAATGACTGCCAGTGTAGTTGGATAGACAGAATAGTATTTGTGTGTGTGGGGCTGGCTCTGGGCTGGGTTAGGATAGACCAGGTTGGCCTATTGTAAATGACTGCCAGTGTAGTTGGATAGACAGAATAGTATTTGTGTGTGTGGGGCTGGCTCTGGGCTGGGTTAGGATAGACCAGGTTGGCCTATTGTAAATGACTGCCAGTGTAGTTGAATAGACAGAATAGTATTTGTGTGTGTGGGGCTGGCTCTGGGCTGGGTTATGATAGACCGGGTTGGCCTATTGTAAATGACTGCCAGTGTAGTTGGATAGACAGAATAGTATTTTTGTGTGTGGGGCTGGCTCTGGGCTGGGTTAGGATAGACCGGGTTGGCCTATTGTAAATGGCTGCCAGTGTAGTTGGATAAACAGAATAGTATTTGTGTGTGTGGGGCTGGCTCTGGGCTGGGTTAGGATAGACCAGGTTGGCCTATTGTAAATGACTGCCAGTGTAGTTGGATAGACAGAATAGTATTTGTGTGTGGGGCTGGCTCTGGGCTGGGTTAGGATAGACCAGGTTGGCCTATTGTAAATGACTGCCAGTGTAGTTGGATAGACAGAATAGTATTTGTGTGTGTGGGGCTGGCTCTGGGCTGGGTTAGGATAGACCGGGTTGGCCTATTGTAAATGACTGTTAGTGTAGTTGAATAGACAGAATAGTATTTGTGTGTGTGGGGCTGGCTCTGGGCTGGGTTATGATAGACCGGGTTGGCCTATTGTAAATGACTGCCAGTGTAGTTGGATAGACAGAATAGTATTTGTGTGTGTGGGGCTGGCTCTGGGCTGGGTTAGGATAGACCGGGTTGGCCTATTGTAAATGACTGCCAGTGTAGTTGGATAAACAGAATAGTATTTGTGTGTGTGGGGCTGGCTCTGGGCTGGGTTAGGATAGACCAGGTTGGCCTATTGTAAATGACTGCCAGTGTAGTTGGATAGACAGAATAGTATTTGTGTGTGGGGCTGGCTCTGGGCTGGGTTAGGATAGACCAGGTTGGCCTATTGTAAATGACTGCCAGTGTAGTTGGATAGACAGAATAGTATTTGTGTGTGTGGGGCTGGCTCTGGGCTGGGTTAGGATAGACCGGGTTGGCCTATTGTAAATGGCTGCCAGTGTAGTTGGATAGACAGAATAGTATTTGTGTGTGTGGGGCTGGCTCTGGGCTGGGTTAGGATAGACCAGGTTGGCCTATTGTAAATGACTGCCAGTGTAGTTGGATAGACAGAATAGTATTTGTGTGTGGGGCTGGCTCTGGGCTGGGTTAGGATAGACCAGGTTGGCCTATTGTAAATGACTGCCAGTGTAGTTGGATAGACAGAATAGTATTTGTGTGTGTGGGGCTGGCTCTGGGCTGGGTTAGGATAGACCAGGTTGGCCTATTGTAAATGACTGCCAGTGTAGTTGGATAGACAGAATAGTATTTGTGTGTGGGGCTGGCTCTGGGTTAGGATAGACCAGGTTGGCCTATTGTAAATGACTGCCAGTGTAGTTGGATAGACAGAATAGTATTTGTGTGTGTGGGGCTGGCTCTGGGTTAGGATAGACCAGGTTGGCCTATTGTAAATGACTGCCAGTGTAGTTGGATAGACAGAATAGTATTTGTGTGTGTGGGGCTGGCTCTGGGCTGGGTTAGGATAGACCAGGTTGGCCTATTGTAAATGACTGCCAGTGTAGTTGGATAGACAGAATAGTATTTGTGTGTGTGGGGCTGGCTCTGGGCTGGGTTAGGATAGACCAGGTTGGCCTATTGTAAATGACTGCCAGTGTAGTTGGATAGACAGAATAGTATTTGTGTGTGTGGGGCTGGCTCTGGGCTGGGTTAGGATAGACCAGGTTGGCCTATTGTAAATGACTGCCAGTGTAGTTGGATAGACAGAATAGTATTTGTGTGTGTGGGGCTGGCTCTGGGCTGGGTTAGGATAGACCAGGTTGGCCTATTGTAAATGACTGCCAGTGTAGTTGGATAGACAGAATAGTATTTGTGTGTGTGGGGCTGGCTCTGGCTGGGTTAGGATAGACCAGGTTGGCCTATTGTAAATGACTGCCAGTGTAGTTGGATAGACAGAATAGTATTTGTGTGTGTGGGGCTGGCTCTGGGCTGGGTTAGGATAGACCAGGTTGGCCTATTGTAAATGACTGCCAGTGTAGTTGGATAGACAGAATAGTATTTGTGTGTGTGGGGCTGGCTCTGGGCTGGGTTAGGATAGACCAGGTTGGCCTATTGTAAATGACTGCCAGTGTAGTTGGATAGACAGAATAGTATTTGTGTGTGTGGGGCTGGCTCTGGGCTGGGTTAGGATAGACCAGGTTGGCCTATTGTAAATGACTGCCAGTGTAGTTGGATAGACAGAATAGTATTTGTGTGTGTGGGGCTGGCTCTGGGCTGGGTTAGGATAGACCAGGTTGGCCTATTGTAAATGACTGCCAGTGTAGTTGGATAGACAGAATAGTATTTGTGTGTGTGGGGCTGGCTCTGGGCTGGGTTAGGATAGACCAGGTTGGCCTATTGTAAATGACTGCCAGTGTAGTTGGATAGACAGAATAGTATTTGTGTGTGTGGGGCTGGCTCTGGGCTGGGTTAGGATAGACCAGGTTGGCCTATTGTAAATGACTGCCAGTGTAGTTGGATAGACAGAATAGTATTTGTGTGTGTGGGGCTGGCTCTGGGCTGGGTTAGGATAGACCAGGTTGGCCTATTGTAAATGACTGCCAGTGTAGTTGGATAGACAGAATAGTATTTGTGTGTGTGGGGCTGGCTCTGGGCTGGGTTAGGATAGACCAGGTTGGCCTATTGTAAATGACTGCCAGTGTAGTTGGATAGACAGAATAGTATTTGTGTGTGTGGGGCTGGCTCTGGGCTGGGTTAGGATAGACCAGGTTGGCCTATTGTAAATGACTGCCAGTGTAGTTGGATAGACAGAATAGTATTTGTGTGTGTGGGCCTGGCTCTGGGCTGGGTTAGGATAGACCAGGTTGGCCTATTGTAAATGACTGCCAGTGTAGTTGGATAGACAGAATAGTATTTGTGTGTGTGGGGCTGGCTCTGGGCTGGGTTAGGATAGACCAGGTTGGCCTATTGTAAATGACTGCCAGTGTAGTTGGATAGACAGAATAGTATTTGTGTGTGTGGGGCTGGCTCTGGGCTGGGTTAGGATAGACCGGGTTGGCCTATTGTAAATGGCTGCCAGTGTAGTTGGATAGACAGAATAGTATTTGTGTGTGTGGGGCTGGCTCTGGGCTGGGTTAGGATAGACCAGGTTGGCCTATTGTAAATGACTGCCAGTGTAGTTGGATAGACAGAATAGTATTTGTGTGTGGGGCTGGCTCTGGGCTGGGTTAGGATAGACCGGGTTGGCCTATTGTAAATGACTGCCAGTGTAGTTGGATAGACAGAATAGTATTTGTGTGTGTGGGGCTGGCTCTGGGCTGGGTTAGGATAGACCAGGTTGGCCTATTGTAAATGACTGCCAATGTAGTTGGATAGACAGAATAGTATTTGTGTGTGTGGGGCTGGCTCTGGGCTGGGTTAGGATAGACCAGGTTGGCCTATTGTAAATGACTGCCAGTGTAGTTGGATAGACAGAATAGTATTTGTGTGTGTGGGGCTGGCTCTGGGCTGGGTTAGGATAGACCAGGTTGGCCTATTGTAAATGACTGCCAGTGTAGTTGGATAGACAGAATAGTATTTGTGTGTGGGGCTGGCTCTGGGCTGGGTTAGGATAGACCGGGTTGGCCTATTGTAAATGACTGCCAGTGTAGTTGGATAGACAGAATAGTATTTGTGTGTGTGGGGCTGGCTCTGGGCTGGGTTAGGATAGACCAGGTTGGCCTATTGTAAATGACTGCCAGTGTAGTTGGATAGACAGAATAGTATTTGTGTGTGTGGGGCTGGCTCTGGGCTGGGTTAGGATAGACCAGGTTGGCCTATTGTAAATGACTGCCAGTGTAGTTGGATAGACAGAATAGTATTTGTGTGTGTGGGGCTGGCTCTGGGCTGGGTTAGGATAGACCAGGTTGGCCTATTGTAAATGACTGCATCCATAACTGGTGGCAGTGTTCGACCGTGGCTGATGCAGAGGCTGTGCTGCCTGCTGGAGACAAGAGGAAAACTGATTGCCTTCTCCACACCCTTTATCTCTGTAGGCTATATCTAGAAAACCGTTTGGTTATGGATGAAAAGAGCAGTGTGCGCACACAGACAAACAGACGGACAGACAGACAGGCAGACAGATGGGCAGAGAGGCACACAGATACACACACAGACAGGCAGGCAGAGAGGCAGACAGACACGCCCACAGACAGACAGACAGACAGACAGACAGACAGACAGACAGACAGACAGACAGACAGACAGACAGACAGACAGACAGACAGACAGACAGACAGACAGACAGACAGACAGACAGGCAGGCAGACAGGCAGACCAGCAGACAGACAGACAGACAGACAGACAGACAGACAGACAGACAGACAGACAGACAGACAGACAGACAGACAGACAGACAGACAGACAGACAGGCAGGAAGGCAGACCAGCAGACAGACAGGCAGACAGGCAGACGGACAGACGGACAGACAGACAGACAGACAGACAGACAGACAGACAGACAGACAGGCAGGCAGACAGATAGGGAGGCAGATAGGGAGGCAGACAGGCAGACAGACAGGCAGACAGACAGGCAGACCAGCAGACAGACAGGCAGACAGGCAGACCGACAGACGGACAGACGGACAGACGGACAGACAGACGGACAGACAGACAGACAGACAGGCAGGCAGACAGATAGGGAGGCAGATAGGGAGGCAGACAGGCAGACAGACAGGCAGACAGACAGGCAGACCAGCAGACAGACAGACTGGCAGACTGGCAGACTGGCAGACCGGCAGACTGGCAGACAGACAGACAGACAGACAGACAGACAGACAGACAGACAGACAGACAGACAGACAGACAGACAGACAGACAGACAGACAGACAGACAGACAGACAGACCAGCAGACAGACAGACAGACAGGCAGACAGACAGGGAGGCAGACAGACAGACAGACAGACAGACAGACAGACAGACAGACAGACAGACAGACAGACAGACAGACAGACAGACAGACAGACAGACAGACAGACAGACAGACAGACAGACCAGCAGACAGACAGGCAGACAGACAGGCAGACAGACAGGGAGGCAGACAGGCACACAGAGCAGGTCCTGGTTGTGGTACATTAGACAATGTAAGCACACTCAGGACGGCTGGGAATTTCATCCTGACTTATCAAACTGGGACACTTTGTCAGAGGCCAACCACTGATGTATATCTCCCTCACTAATTGAAACACATTTTCTTCCCATTTGCAATTAGGAGCTGATGAGAGACTTTAACAGTCCATTAGCTATTCCAGCTAAAGCCCCTCTATGTGATTTGTACTGTGGTTTTTCTGCATACTTTTCTTCTTGTGTATTTAGTTTTATCCAAGAGGTTGAATTGAAGCAACATGTTTCTTGGCCTGTGAACAGACATGTAACCAGCTAGACCTACAGTCATCAGAACTGTAGGTAGAACAGGCTACAATTGCAATGCTTGAATTGATTCACAGCTTTCATTTAGTTGCCTATTGATTCCTAACACTTGGACTGAAAATACTGTCGGCTATTACAGGCCCCACACATTTAATGTGGACTTTGTCCCACAAGTTCATAAACAAGCATATATCAAATAACAGTGGGTTATATTGCAACTGCACTGCACAACCCATGAAAAATATATTTATATATTTAACATTCCCAAATATTTTCTCCTTTACACTAAAACCACGTGTTAAGTTGCAGCCCCCCAATGATTGACGTTGTTTCTGTCCAATCAAACGTTAGAGATGTTTTGGTTAAACTACCCTAACCAATCCGGTGGTCGCAGAGGCAGTGCCGAAGTGCGACAGGCGTGTCTAGCGCTTCAAATTCACTTTGCCTGGAGTTCCGATTAACTTCACTAACTTTGTGGAAGTTCCCGCAGTCCTGGTTCGCTTTGCAGGCGCGTACACCCTCTGCAGTCACAGCTACTCTTTATCATGTATGACAGCCATGCTCCGCAGCTTCTCCTGTCTATATTCCTCTTCTGTTTCGGAGTGAAGGCGATGACTGGTAAGTACAACGTAACACCTGCGTTGTAGATACTTTGTAACTTTGAATCATTGTTTTGCCAGGAGCCTGTAGTGGTTGTCGGATCTCTCTCCTTCTCTCGCTCTCTCTCTCTCTCTCTCTCTCTCTCTCTCTCTCTCTCTCTCTCTCTCTCTCTCTCTCTCTCTCTCTCTCTCTCTCAATTAAATTTAAATGGGCTTTGTTTGCTTGGGGAATCTGTCTCTCGCTCTCTCTCTCTTGCTCTCTTTTATTTTTTCTCCTCTATCTCTCTATTTTATTTCCCCCTCTATCTCTCTCTCTCTCTCTCTCAAAATGTTCTGTGCTGCTCTGCAAGAGTAACTTTGCTGCAGCTGTGTCTGCGTTTTCTCTGCCGTTTTCCAGCGCCCTCTCACAACGAAGTTACACACAATGCGAGATGAGTTGAATAAGTGACTTGAATAAGTTCGATGACCCCAAATATACCTTATTTAATGACCAATACATAGTACAATTCTCCCCATTTGTTGTGAAATAGGCTGCTATGTCATTGAATAACTAGCCTACATCACACCACAAACAGCTCAAGACAACTTGGCAATATGAAAACAATAGCATATTATTTTCAAACAGACGTTGACACAGAAAGTTACACTCAATGTTTCATAAGTTATTCCCTTCTCCTTTCCCATAGACCACTCCTGTTTTAACACGGACTTAGTGGACATGGTGGTCCCCGTGGAGCTCTCTGGAGAGGAGGCTCACCTGTTGCATGACTCATCCAGGCGCAGCGCGCGTCGGCGCGGCCAGCGCTCTGTCGATTCCCGGGGTGGACTAAACTCTGTGGAGGACACCTTGTTTTTATCTTTACCTGCGTTTGGAAAAGACCTGTACTTACGCCTGAAAAGGGATGCCGCTTTTCTGTCTGAGGGGTTTGTGGTCGAGGAGAGGGGAGGCGAAACAGACCCCCCTAAATGGTCGCACCTGGCCAGAGACCAGCTCTGCTTCTACTCGGGATGGATTGTCAACCACACTGACTCTTTTGCCTCCCTCAACACCTGCAGCGGTCTGGTAAACTACTTCTCCTTCACCTGCTATTGTTTTCTGGGAGGTTTTAAGTGTTCAGGAATTCATACTGTAGCTTTATATTGTTACACACACACACACACACACACACACACACACACACACACACACACACACACACACACACACACACACACACACACACACACACACACACACACACACACACACACACACACACACACACACACACACACACACACACACACACACACACACACACACACACACACGACTGTCACTTCCATTCATAATAACTACCCTGAACTACACACACCATAATAACTACCCTGATCTACACACACCATAATAACTACCCTGAACTACACACACCATAATAACCTCCCTGATCTACACACACCATAATAACCTCCCTGATCTACACACACCATAATAACCTCCTTGATCTACACATACCATAATAACTACCCTGATCTACACACACCATAATAACCTCCCTGATCTACACACACCATAATAACTACCCTGATCTACACACACCATAATAACTACCCTGAACTACACACACCATAATAACTACCCTGATCTACACACACCATAATAACCTCCCTGATCTACACACACCATAATAACTACCCTGATCTACACACACCATAATAACTACCCTGTACTACACACACCATAACAACTACCCTGATCTACACACACCATAATAACTACCCTGATCTACACACACCATAATAACTACCCTGATCTACACACACCATAATAACTACCCTGTACTACACACAGCATCTTATGTCATTGACAGTAGAGTCAGATCGGATGGATCCAAACCAACATGAGCATATGAGTTAAAGTCAAAAGAATTGGACAAATTGCATGATCTTTTTCTTGGCATTTCATGCATTCTAAAGTCAGTGGGCCTGGCAGGTTTTTTTCTCTCCCCAGGCCTGCGTGGGATATTATTATCTGGAAAATGAGGTCACGATTGTTTAAATGTTATATCCATTTGTGGAGGGATAGAAGTGGCTCAGGATAGCTGACACCTACAGCCGTATATAAGGACGAAGGCTGACTTAAGTTGTGTGTGTGCACATACATGCACGTGTGTGCCGGCACGTACACACACACACACACACACACACACACACACACACACACACACACACACACACACACACACACACACACACACACACACACACACACACACACACACACACACACGCACACGCACACGCACACACACGCACACGCACACAGGTGCAGGGCCTTTCCTGTGTTGCAGCAGCATTGTTTACACTGAGGCTCAGCTTGGAGCTAGTGCCTGGTGGATGTCTTTCCTGTGTTGCAGCAGCATTGTTTACACTGAGTCTGAGCTTGGAGCTAGTGCCTGGTGGATGTCTTTCCTGTGTTGCAGCAGCATTGTTTACACTGAGGCTCAGCTTGGAGCTAGTGCCTGGTGGATGTCTTTCCTGTGTTGCAGCAGCATTGTTTACCCTGAGTCTTAGCTTGGAGCTAGTGCCTGATGGATGTCTTTCCTGTGTTGCAGCAGCATTGTTTACCCTGAGTCTTAGCTTGGAGCTAGTGCCTGGTGGATGTCTTTCCTGTGTTGCAGCAGCATTGTTTACCCTGAGTCTTAGCTTGGAGCTAGTGCCTGGTGGATGTCTTTCCTGTGTTGCAGCAGCATTGTTTACCCTGAGTCTTAGCTTGGAGCTAGTGCCTGGTGGATGCCTTTCCTGTGTTGCAGCAGCATTGTTTACACTGAGTCTTAGCTTGGAGCTAGTGCCTGGTGGATGTCTTTCCTGTGTTGCAGCAGCATTGTTTACCCTGAGTCTTAGCTTGGAGCTAGTGCCTGGTGGATGTCTTTCCTGTGTTGCAGCAGCATTGTTTACACTGAGGCTCAGCTTGGAGCTAGTGCCTGGTGGATGTCTTTCCTGTGTTGCATTAGCATTGTTTACCCTGAGTCTTAGCTTGGAGCTAGTGCCTGGTGGATGTCTTTGCTATATTAGCCTGCTGTGGCTACAGTATGTTGTAACACACTTAGCACAGTGTTCTATTTTACCCTGAAATACCAGCCGTTATTCACTTAACCCTGCCTCACACTGGAAGCTCTGAGGCTGGCCGCATGCAGGCTCTGCTTTCACATTGTGTCGTGTTGTGAATGTGGCCAAGTGAACAGCCACATGCCTGTTTAAGGCTAAGACTTTCTTTCTTTCTTTCTCTCTCTCTCTCTCTCTCTCTCTCTCTCTCTCTCTCTCTCTCTCTCTCTCTCTCTCTCTCTCTCTCTCTCTCTCTCTCTCTCTCTCTCTCTCTCTCTCTCTCTCTCTCTCTTTTTCCCTCTCTACTTCACTGTGTACATAACCGTGATTGCTGAATGGACAATTAGTCATCGGTGTCTCTTTTTTAAAAATATTTATTTTTACCTTCGGCTTATTCTGACCGAGAAGAAGACAGCATTATCCTTCCAACGCTAGTTGCCATGGAAACGGCTCATAGGTTCTGTAATTGCTGCCGCTGGGCTTTTGGAATACCTTTAAGACACTGTGTGTGGCTCTGGATTGCTTGTTAATGCCATGTCAACTCATTTTACTAGCCCTGCCAGGCGCAGCTTTACAATATAACCATGGATCCTTAGTAAAGCCTTACAAAACCTTGAAGCAGGCCAATTCTACTTTTCCCACAATGATTCATGTTGTAGGGAGTTTGTGTCTGTCTGTACCTGTCAGAGAGGATGAAAGAGTGAGTTTTATGTTCCTCTTTCTTTCTTTCTTTCTTTCTTTCTTTCTTTCTCTCTCTCTCTCTCCCCCTCTCTCTCCCCCCTTGCTCTCTCTTCTCTCCCCCTCTCTCTCTCTTCTCCCCCTCTCTCTTCTCTCCCCTCTCTCTCTTCTCTCACCCTCTCTCTCTTCTCCCCTCTCTCTCTCTTCTCTCCCCTCTCTCTCTCTCTCTCCCCCTCTCTTCTCTCCACCTATCTCTCTCTTCTCTCCCCCTCTCTCTCTCTTCTCTCTCTTCTTTCTTTCTTTCTCTCCCCCTCTCTCACTCCCTCCCCCTTTCTCTCTTCTCTCCCCCTCTCGCTCTTCTCTCCCCCTCCACCTCTCTCTCTCCCCCCTCTCTCTCTTCTCTCCCCCTCTCTCTCTTCTCCCCCTCTCTCTCTCTTCTCCCCCTCTCTCTTCTCTCCCCCTCTCTCTCTTCTCTCCCCCTCTCTCTCTTCTCTCCCACTCCCCCCTCTCTCTCTCTCTCTCCCCTCTCTCTCTTCTCTCCCCCTCTCTCTTCTCCCCCATCTCTCTCTCTTCTCTCCCCATCTCTCTTCTCCCTCTCTCTCTCTTCTCTCCCCCTCTCTCTCTTCTCTCCCCCTCTCTCTCAGCACTCCCTCTGCTTCCTCTCTCCCCCTCTCTCTCTCTCTCTCTCTCTCTCTCTCTCTCTCTCTCTCTCTCTCTCTCTCTCTCTTTCTCCCCCTCTCTCTCTCCCCCCCTCTCTCTCTTCTCTCCCCTCTCGCTCTTCTCCCCCCTCTCTCTCTCTTCTCCCCCTCTCTCTTCTCTCCCCTCTCTCTCTTCTCTCCCCCTCTCTCTCTTCTCTCCCACTCCCCCCCCTCTCTCTCTTCTCCCCCTCTCTCTCTTCTCTCCCCCTCTCTCTTCTCCCCCATCTCTCTCTCTTCTCTCCCCATCTCTCTTCTCCCCCTCTCTCTCTCTCTCTCTCCCCTCTCTCTTCTCTCCCCTCTCTCTCAGCACTCCCCTCTGCTTCCTTCTCTCCCCCTCTCTCTCTCTCTCTCTCTCTCTCTCTCTCTCTCTCTCTCTCTCTCTCTCTCTCTCTCTCTCTCTCTCTTTCTCCCCCTCTCTCTCTCCCCCTTTCTCTCTTCTCTCGCCCCTCTCTCTTCTCTCCCCTCTCTCACTTCTCCCCTCTCTCTCCCTTGCTTCCTCTCTCTCCCCCTCTCTCTCAGCACTCCTCTCTGCTTCCTTCCCCCTCTCTCTTCTCCCCCTCTCTCTCTTCTCCCCCTCTCTCTCTCTTCTCCCCTCTCTCTCTTCTCTCCCTCTCTCTCTCTTCTCCCCCCTCTCTCTCTCTTCTCTCCCCATCTCTCTCTTCTCTCCCTCCCTCTCTCTCTTCTCTCCCCCTCTCTTTCTCTCCCCTCTGTCTCTCTTCTCCCGCCCCTCTCTCTCTTCTCTCCCTCTCTCTCTCTCTTCTCCCCCCTCTCTCTCTCTTCTCTCCCTCTCTCTCTCTTCTCTCCCTCTCTCTCTCTCTCTCTCTCTCTCTCTTCTCTCCCCATCTCTCTTCTCTCCCCCTCTCTCTTCTCTCCCCCTCTCTCTCTCTTCTCCCCCTCTGTCTCTTCTCTCCCCTCTCTCTCCCCCTCTCTTTCTCCCCCTATCTCTCTATTCTCTCCCCCCTCTCTCTCTCTTCTCACTCTTATTTCTTTCTTTCTCTCCCCCCTCTCTCCCCCCTCTCTCTATATTCTCTCCCCATCTCTCTCTCTTCTCCCCATCTCTCTCTTATCTCCCCTCTCTCTTCTCCCCCTCTCTCTCTTCTCTCCCCCTCTCTCTCTTCTCTCCCCTCTCTCTCAGCACTCCCTCTGCTTCCTGCTCTCCCCCCTCTCCTCTCTCTCTCTCTCTCTCTCTCTCTTTCTCCCCCTCTCTCTCTCCCCCTCTCTCTCTTCTCTCGCCCCTCTCTCTCTTCCCTCCCCTCTCTCTCTTCTCTCCCCTCTCTCTCTTCTCCCCCATCTCTCTCTCTCTTCTCTCCACCTCTCTATCTTCTCCCCCTCTCTCTTCTCTCCCCTCTCTCACTTCTCTCCCTTTCTCTCTCTCTCTCTCCCCCTTGCTTCCTCTCTCTCCCCCTCTCTCTCAGCACTCCTCTCTGCTTCCTTCTCTCCCCCCTCTCTCTCTTCTCCCCCTCTCTCTCTTCTCTCCCTCTCTCTCTCTTCTCCCCCTCTCTCTCTTCTCCCCTCTCTCTCTCTTCTCTCCCTCTCTCTCTTCTCCCCCTCTCTCTCTCTTCTCTCCCCATCTCTCTTCTCTCCCCCTCTCTCTTCTCTCCCCTCTCTCTCTCTTCTCCCCCCTCTCTGTCTCTTCTCTCCCCCTCTCTCCCCCCTCTCTTTCTCCCCCTATCTCTCTATTCTCACCCCCTCTCTCTCTCTCTTCTCACTCTATTTATTTCTTTCTTTCTCTCTCCCCCTCTCTCTCTCTCCCCCTCTCTCTATATTCTCTACCCCCTCTCTTCTCTCCCCCTCTCTCTCTCTTTCTCCCCCTCTCTCTTCTCCCCCTCTCTCTCTTCTCCCCCATCTCTCTCTCTCTTCTCCCCCTCTCTCTCTTCTCTCCCCCTCTCTTTCTCTCCCCTCTCTCTCTCTTCTCCCGCCCTCTCTCTCTTCTCTCCTCTCTCTCTCTTCTCCCCCCTCTCTCTCTTCTCCTGCCCTCTCTCTCTTCTCTCCCTCTCTCTCTCTTCTCCCCCTCTCTCTCTTCTCCCCTCTCTCTCTCTTCTCTCCCCCTCTCTCTCTCTTCCCTCACCCTCTCTCCCTCTTCTCTCCCCTCTCTCTCTCTCTCTCCCCCTCTCTCTCTCCCCCTGTCTTCTTCCCCCCTCTCTCTCAGCACTCCTCCATGCTTCTTCTCCCTAGCCCTGAGGAGGTGTGTGCTGAGATGTAAATTGGAGAGTTTGTGCTGACTCTTCTTCTCTCAGTCTGTTCTCTGGGAATGCCCTTCCTTGCTATTTGGCACATTTGGCAATGCACCCTACACAAGGAGCTGTTATGCACAGGGCTGGTTCTTGCCATCCTGACACCCTAGGCGGAAAAACATGTATTTTCCAAAGTAAATGTTATGAATGTCTATCTATGTGGTAAGCCTACCATTTGTAAAACACCAAAAAAGACATGGGGTCTGGACCAAAAGAGGTCGGCTCATGTTTACTGGGGTGTAGCCTACCATGTCGGCAGCAGTGGAATCCTGTGACTAATCAATTTGGTGATTTAAACTCTGAATATCAACTACCCAACTTTATCAGATGGAGGGAAAGATGAACAGAGCAAAGTACAGAGGGATCCTTGATGAAAACCTGCTCCAGACCGCTCAGGGCCTCAGACTGGGGTGAAGGTTCACCTTCCAATAGGACAACGACCCTAAACACATAAACGACCCTAAACACATGACAATGCAGGAGTGGCTTCCGGACAAGTCTCTGAATGTCCTTGAGTGGCCCAGCCACAGCCCGGACTTGAACCTAATTGAACATCTCTGGAGAGACCTGAAAAAGCTGTGCAATGACGCTCCCCATCCAACCTAACAGAGCTTGAGAGGATCTGCAGAGAAAAATGGGAGAAACTCGCCAAATACAGGTGTGTCACGCTTGTAGCGTCATACCCAAGAAGACTCGAGGATGTAATCACTGCCAAAGGTTCTTCAACAAAGTACAGGTTCTGAATACTAATGTAAATGTGATATTTCAGTTTTTTTATTGATACATTTGCAAAAAATGTAAAACAGTTTTTGCTTTGTCATTATGGGGTATTGTGTGTAGATTGATGAGGGGGAAAAAATGATTGAATCCATTTTAGAATAAGGCTGTAACGTAACAACATGTGGATAAAAATCAAGGGGTCTGAATACTGTATGTTGCTGTATAGGCAGAATGCCAGGGCATGGGGTAAATATAATGTGGATAAAAATCAAGGGGTCTGAATACTGTATGTTGCTGTATAGGCAGAATGCCAGGGCATGGGGTAAATATAATGTGGATAAAAATCAAGGGGTCTGAATACTGTATGTTGCTGTATAGGCAGAATGCCAGGGCATGGGGTAAATATAATGTGGATAAAAATCAAGGGGTCTGAATACTGTATGTTGCTGTATAGGCAGAATGCCAGGGCATGGGGTAAATATAATGTGGATAAAAATCAAGGGGTCTGAATACTGTATGTTGCTGTATAGGCAGAATGCCAGGGCATGGGGTAAATATAATGTGGATAAAAATCAAGGGGTCTGAATACTGTATGTTGCTGTATAGGCAGAATGCCAGGGCATGGGGTAAATATAATGTGGATAAAAATCAAGGGGTCTGAATACTGTATGTTGCTGTATAGGCAGAATGCCAGGGCATGGGGTAAATATAATGTGGATAAAAATCAAGGGGTCTGAATACTGTATGTTGCTGTATAGGCAGAATGCCAGGGCATGGGGTAAATATAATGTGGATAAAAATCAAGGGGTCTGAATACTGTATGTTGCTGTATAGGCAGAATGCCAGGGCATGGGGTAAATATAATGTGGATAAAAATCAAGGGGTCTGAATACTGTATGTTGCTGTATAGGCAGAATGCCAGGGCATGGGGTAAATATAATGTGGATAAAAATCAAGGGGTCTGAATACTGTATGTTGCTGTATAGGCAGAATGCCAGGGCATGGGGTAAATATAATGTGGATAAAAATCAAGGGGTCTGAATACTGTATGTTGCTGTATAGGCAGAATGCCAGGGCATGGGGTAAATATAATGTGGATAAAAATCAAGGGGTCTGAATACTGTATGTTGCTGTATAGGCAGAATGCCAGGGCATGGGGTAAATATAATGTGGATAAAAATCAAGGGGTCTGAATACTGTATGTTGCTGTATAGGCAGAATGCCAGGGCATGGGGTAAATATAATGTGGATAAAAATCAAGGGGTCTGAATACTGTATGTTGCTGTATGTTGCTGTATAGGCAGAATGCCAGGGCATGGGGTAAATATAATGTGGATAAAAATCAAGGGGTCTGAATACTGTATGTTGCTGTATAGGCAGAATGCCAGGGCATGGGGTAAATATAATGTGGATAAAAATCAAGGGGTCTGAATACTGTATGTTGCTGTATAGGCAGAATGCCAGGGCATGGGGTAAATATAATGTGGATAAAAATCAAGGGGTCTGAATACTGTATGTTGCTGTATAGGCAGAATGCCAGGGCATGGGGTAAATATAATGTGGATAAAAATCAAGGGGTCTGAATACTGTATGTTGCTGTATAGGCAGAATGCCAGGGCATGGGGTAAATATAATGTGGATAAAAATCAAGGGGTCTGAATACTGTATGTTGCTGTATAGGCAGAATGCCAGGGCATGGGGTAAATATAATGTGGATAAAAATCAAGGGGTCTGAATACTGTATGTTGCTGTATAGGCAGAATGCCAGGGCATGGGGTAAATATAATGTGGATAAAAATCAAGGGGTCTGAATACTGTATGTTGCTGTATAGGCAGAATGCCAGGGCATGGGGTAAATATAATGTGGATAAAAATCAAGGGGTCTGAATACTGTATGTTGCTGTATAGGCAGAATGCCAGGGCATGGGGTAAATATAATGTGGATAAAAATCAAGGGGTCTGAATACTGTATGTTGCTGTATAGGCAGAATGCCAGGGCATGGGGTAAATATAATGTGGATAAAAATCAAGGGGTCTGAATACTGTATGTTGCTGTATAGGCAGAATGCCAGGGCATGGGGTAAATATAATGTGGATAAAAATCAAGGGGTCTGAATACTGTATGTTGCTGTATAGGCAGAATGCCAGGGCATGGGGTAAATATAATGTGGATAAAAATCAAGGGGTCTGAATACTGTATGTTGCTGTATAGGCAGAATGCCAGGGCATGGGGTAAATATAATGTGGATAAAAATCAAGGGGTCTGAATACTGTATGTTGCTGTATAGGCAGAATGCCAGGGCATGGGGTAAATATAATGTGGATAAAAATCAAGGGGTCTGAATACTGTATGTTGCTGTATAGGCAGAATGCCAGGGCATGGGGTAAATATAATGTGGATAAAAATCAAGGGGTCTGAATACTGTATGTTGCTGTATAGGCAGAATGCCAGGGCATGGGGTAAATATAATGTGGATAAAAATCAAGGGGTCTGAATACTGTATGTTGCTGTATAGGCAGAATGCCAGGGCATGGGGTAAATATAATGTGGATAAAAATCAAGGGGTCTGAATACTGTATGTTGCTGTATAGGCAGAATGCCAGGGCATGGGGTAAATATAATGTGGATAAAAATCAAGGGGTCTGAATACTGTATGTTGCTGTATAGGCAGAATGCCAGGGCATGGGGTAAATATAATGTGGATAAAAATCAAGGGGTCTGAATACTGTATGTTGCTGTATAGGCAGAATGCCAGGGCATGGGGTAAATATAATGTGGATAAAAATCAAGGGGTCTGAATACTGTATGTTGCTGTATAGGCAGAATGCCAGGGCATGGGGTAAATATAATGTGGATAAAAATCAAGGGGTCTGAATACTGTATGTTGCTGTATAGGCAGAATGCCAGGGCATGGGGTAAATATAATGTGGATAAAAATCAAGGGGTCTGAATACTGTATGTTGCTGTATAGGCAGAATGCCAGGGCATGGGGTAAATATAATGTGGATAAAAATCAAGGGGTCTGAATACTGTATGTTGCTGTATAGGCAGAATGCCAGGGCATGGGGTAAATATAATGTGGATAAAAATCAAGGGGTCTGAATACTGTATGTTGCTGTATAGGCAGAATGCCAGGGCATGGGGTAAATATAATGTGGATAAAAATCAAGGGGTCTGAATACTGTATGTTGCTGTATAGGCAGAATGCCAGGGCATGGGGTAAATATAATGTGGATAAAAATCAAGGGGTCTGAATACTGTATGTTGCTGTATAGGCAGAATGCCAGGGCATGGGGTAAATATAATGTGGATAAAAATCAAGGGGTCTGAATACTGTATGTTGCTGTATAGGCAGAATGCCAGGGCATGGGGTAAATATAATGTGGATAAAAATCAAGGGGTCTGAATACTGTATGTTGCTGTATAGGCAGAATGCCAGGGCATGGGGTAAATATAATGTGGATAAAAATCAAGGGGTCTGAATACTGTATGTTGCTGTATAGGCAGAATGCCAGGGCATGGGGTAAATATAATGTGGATAAAAATCAAGGGGTCTGAATACTGTATGTTGCTGTATAGGCAGAATGCCAGGGCATGGGGTAAATATAATGTGGATAAAAATCAAGGGGTCTGAATACTGTATGTTGCTGTATAGGCAGAATGCCAGGGCATGGGGTAAATATAATGTGGATAAAAATCAAGGGGTCTGAATACTGTATGTTGCTGTATAGGCAGAATGCCAGGGCATGGGGTAAATATAATGTGGATAATAGGCAGAATGCCAGGGCATGGGGTAAATATAATGTGGATAAAAATCAAGGGGTCTGAATACTGTATGTTGCTGTATAGGCAGAATGCCAGGGCATGGGGTAAATATAATGTGGATAAAAATCAAGGGGTCTGAATACTGTATGTTGCTGTATAGGCAGAATGCCAGGGCATGGGGTAAATATAATGTGGATAAAAATCAAGGGGTCTGAATACTGTATGTTGCTGTATAGGCAGAATGCCAGGGCATGGGGTAAATATAATGTGGATAAAAATCAAGGGGTCTGAATACTGTATGTTGCTGTATAGGCAGAATGCCAGGGCATGGGGTAAATATAATGTGGATAAAAATCAAGGGGTCTGAATACTGTATGTTGCTGTATAGGCAGAATGCCAGGGCATGGGGTAAATATAATGTGGATAAAAATCAAGGGGTCTGAATACTGTATGTTGCTGTATAGGCAGAATGCCAGGGCATGGGGTAAATATAATGTGGATAAAAATCAAGGGGTCTGAATACTGTATGTTGCTGTATAGGCAGACTGTATGTTGCTGTATAGGCAGAATGCCAGGGCATGGGGTAAATATAATGTGGATAAAAATCAAGGGGTCTGAATACTGTATGTTGCTGTATAGGCAGAATGCCAGGGCATGGGGTAAATATAATGTGGATAAAAATCAAGGGGTCTGAATACTGTATGTTGCTGTATAGGCAGAATGCCAGGGCATGGGGTAAATATAATGTGGATAAAAATCAAGGGGTCTGAATACTGTATGTTGCTGTATAGGCAGAATGCCAGGGCATGGGGTAAATATAATGTGGATAAAAATCAAGGGGTCTGAATACTGTATGTTGCTGTATAGGCAGAATGCCAGGGCATGGGGTAAATATAATGTGGATAAAAATCAAGGGGTCTGAATACTGTATGTTGCTGTATAGGCAGAATGCCAGGGCATGGGGTAAATATAATGTGGATAAAAATCAAGGGGTCTGAATACTGTATGTTGCTGTATAGGCAGAATGCCAGGGCATGGGGTAAATATAATGTGGATAAAAATCAAGGGGTCTGAATACTGTATGTTGCTGTATAGGCAGAATGCCAGGGCATGGGGTAAATATAATGTGGATAAAAATCAAGGGGTCTGAATACTGTATGTTGCTGTATAGGCAGAATGCCAGGGCATGGGGTAAATATAATGTGGATAAAAATCAAGGGGTCTGAATACTGTATGTTGCTGTATAGGCAGAATGCCAGGGCATGGGGTAAATATAATGTGGATAAAAATCAAGGGGTCTGAATACTGTATGTTGCTGTATAGGCAGAATGCCAGGGCATGGGGTAAATATAATGTGGATAAAAATCAAGGGGTCTGAATACTGTATGTTGCTGTATAGGCAGAATGCCAGGGCATGGGGTAAATATAATGTGGATAAAAATCAAGGGGTCTGAATACTGTATGTTGCTGTATAGGCAGAATGCCAGGGCATGGGGTAAATATAATGTGGATAAAAATCAAGGGGTCTGAATACTGTATGTTGCTGTATAGGCAGAATGCCAGGGCATGGGGTAAATATAATGTGGATAAAAATCAAGGGGTCTGAATACTGTATGTTGCTGTATAGGCAGAATGCCAGGGCATGGGGTAAAAAAATATAATGTGGATAAAAATCAAGGGGTCTGAATACTGTATGTTGCTGTATAGGCAGAATGCCAGGGCATGGGGTAAATATAATGTGGATAAAAATCAAGGGGTCTGAATACTGTATGTTGCTGTATAGGCAGAATGCCAGGGCATGGGGTAAATATAATGTGGATAAAAATCAAGGGGTCTGAATACTGTATGTTGCTGTATAGGCAGAATGCCAGGGCATGGGGTAAATATAATGTGGATAAAAATCAAGGGGTCTGAATACTGTATGTTGCTGTATAGGCAGAATGCCAGGGCATGGGGTAAATATAATGTGGATAAAAATCAAGGGGTCTGAATACTGTATGTTGCTGTATAGGCAGAATGCCAGGGCATGGGGTAAATATAATGTGGATAAAAATCAAGGGGTCTGAATACTGTATGTTGCTGTATAGGCAGAATGCCAGGGCATGGGGTAAATATAATGTGGATAAAAATCAAGGGGTCTGAATACTGTATGTTGCTGTATAGGCAGAATGCCAGGGCATGGGGTAAATATAATGTGGATAAAAATCAAGGGGTCTGAATACTGTATGTTGCTGTATAGGCAGAATGCCAGGGCATGGGGTAAATATAATGTGGATAAAAATCAAGGGGTCTGAATACTGTATGTTGCTGTATAGGCAGAATGCCAGGGCATGGGGTAAATATAATGTGGATAAAAATCAAGGGGTCTGAATACTGTATGTTGCTGTATAGGCAGAATGCCAGGGCATGGGGTAAATATAATGTGGATAAAAATCAAGGGGTCTGAATACTGTATGTTGCTGTATAGGCAGAATGCCAGGGCATGGGGTAAATATAATGTGGATAAAAATCAAGGGGTCTGAATACTGTATGTTGCTGTATAGGCAGAATGCCAGGGCATGGGGTAAATATAATGTGGATAAAAATCAAGGGGTCTGAATACTGTATGTTGCTGTATAGGCAGAATGCCAGGGCATGGGGTAAATATAATGTGGATAAAAATCAAGGGGTCTGAATACTGTATGTTGCTGTATAGGCAGAATGCCAGGGCATGGGGTAAATATAATGTGGATAAAAATCAAGGGGTCTGAATACTGTATGTTGCTGTATAGGCAGAATGCCAGGGCATGGGGTAAATATAATGTGGATAAAAATCAAGGGGTCTGAATACTGTATGTTGCTGTATAGGCAGAATGCCAGGGCATGGGGTAAATATAATGTGGATAAAAATCAAGGGGTCTGAATACTGTATGTTGCTGTATAGGCAGAATGCCAGGGCATGGGGTAAATATAATGTGGATAAAAATCAAGGGGTCTGAATACTGTATGTTGCTGTATAGGCAGAATGCCAGGGCATGGGGTAAATATAATGTGGATAAAAATCAAGGGGTCTGAATACTGTATGTTGCTGTATAGGCAGAATGCCAGGGCATGGGGTAAATATAATGTGGATAAAAATCAAGGGGTCTGAATACTGTATGTTGCTGTATAGGCAGAATGCCAGGGCATGGGGTAAATATAATGTGGATAAAAATCAAGGGGTCTGAATACTGTATGTTGCTGTATAGGCAGAATGCCAGGGCATGGGGTAAATATAATGTGGATAAAAATCAAGGGGTCTGAATACTGTATGTTGCTGTATAGGCAGAATGCCAGGGCATGGGGTAAATATAATGTGGATAAAAATCAAGGGGTCTGAATACTGTATGTTGCTGTATAGGCAGAATGCCAGGGCATGGGGTAAATATAATGTGGATAAAAATCAAGGGGTCTGAATACTGTATGTTGCTGTATAGGCAGAATGCCAGGGCATGGGGTAAATATAATGTGGATAAAAATCAAGGGGTCTGAATACTGTATGTTGCTGTATAGGCAGAATGCCAGGGCATGGGGTAAATATAATGTGGATAAAAATCAAGGGGTCTGAATACTGTATGTTGCTGTATAGGCAGAATGCCAGGGCATGGGGTAAATATAATGTGGATAAAAATCAAGGGGTCTGAATACTGTATGTTGCTGTATAGGCAGAATGCCAGGGCATGGGGTAAATATAATGTGGATAAAAATCAAGGGGTCTGAATACTGTATGTTGCTGTATAGGCAGAATGCCAGGGCATGGGGTAAATATAATGTGGATAAAAATCAAGGGGTCTGAATACTGTATGTTGCTGTATAGGCAGAATGCCAGGGCATGGGGTAAATATAATGTGGATAAAAATCAAGGGGTCTGAATACTGTATGTTGCTGTATAGGCAGAATGCCAGGGCATGGGGTAAATATAATGTGGATAAAAATCAAGGGGTCTGAATACTGTATGTTGCTGTATAGGCAGAATGCCAGGGCATGGGGTAAATATAATGTGGATAAAAATCAAGGGGTCTGAATACTGTATGTTGCTGTATAGGCAGAATGCCAGGGCATGGGGTAAATATAATGTGGATAAAAATCAAGGGGTCTGAATACTGTATGTTGCTGTATAGGCAGAATGCCAGGGCATGGGGTAAATATAATGTGGATAAAAATCAAGGGGTCTGAATACTGTATGTTGCTGTATAGGCAGAATGCCAGGGCATGGGGTAAATATAATGTGGATAAAAATCAAGGGGTCTGAATACTGTATGTTGCTGTATAGGCAGAATGCCAGGGCATGGGGTAAATATAATGTGGATAAAAATCAAGGGGTCTGAATACTGTATGTTGCTGTATAGGCAGAATGCCAGGGCATGGGGTAAATATAATGTGGATAAAAATCAAGGGGTCTGAATACTGTATGTTGCTGTATAGGCAGAATGCCAGGGCATGGGGTAAATATAATGTGGATAAAAATCAAGGGGTCTGAATACTGTATGTTGCTGTATAGGCAGAATGCCAGGGCATGGGGTAAATATAATGTGGATAAAAATCAAGGGGTCTGAATACTGTATGTTGCTGTATAGGCAGAATGCCAGGGCATGGGGTAAATATAATGTGGATAAAAATCAAGGGGTCTGAATACTGTATGTTGCTGTATAGGCAGAATGCCAGGGCATGGGGTAAATATAATGTGGATAAAAATCAAGGGGTCTGAATACTGTATGTTGCTGTATAGGCAGAATGCCAGGGCATGGGGTAAATATAATGTGGATAAAAATCAAGGGGTCTGAATACTGTATGTTGCTGTATAGGCAGAATGCCAGGGCATGGGGTAAATATAATGTGGATAAAAATCAAGGGGTCTGAATACTGTATGTTGCTGTATAGGCAGAATGCCAGGGCATGGGGTAAATATAATGTGGATAAAAATCAAGGGGTCTGAATACTGTATGTTGCTGTATAGGCAGAATGCCAGGGCATGGGGTAAATATAATGTGGATAAAAATCAAGGGGTCTGAATACTGTATGTTGCTGTATAGGCAGAATGCCAGGGCATGGGGTAAATATAATGTGGATAAAAATCAAGGGGTCTGAATACTGTATGTTGCTGTATAGGCAGAATGCCAGGGCATGGGGTAAATATAATGTGGATAAAAATCAAGGGGTCTGAATACTGTATGTTGCTGTATAGGCAGAATGCCAGGGCATGGGGTAAATATAATGTGGATAAAAATCAAGGGGTCTGAATACTGTATGTTGCTGTATAGGCAGAATGCCAGGGCATGGGGTAAATATAATGTGGATAAAAATCAAGGGGTCTGAATACTGTATGTTGCTGTATAGGCAGAATGCCAGGGCATGGGGTAAATATAATGTGGATAAAAATCAAGGGGTCTGAATACTGTATGTTGCTGTATAGGCAGAATGCCAGGGCATGGGGTAAATATAATGTGGATAAAAATCAAGGGGTCTGAATACTGTATGTTGCTGTATAGGCAGAATGCCAGGGCATGGGGTAAATATAATGTGGATAAAAATCAAGGGGTCTGAATACTGTATGTTGCTGTATAGGCAGAATGCCAGGGCATGGGGTAAATATAATGTGGATAAAAATCAAGGGGTCTGAATACTGTATGTTGCTGTATAGGCAGAATGCCAGGGCATGGGGTAAATATAATGTGGATAAAAATCAAGGGGTCTGAATACTGTATGTTGCTGTATAGGCAGAATGCCAGGGCATGGGGTAAATATAATGTGGATAAAAATCAAGGGGTCTGAATACTGTATGTTGCTGTATAGGCAGAATGCCAGGGCATGGGGTAAATATAATGTGGATAAAAATCAAGGGGTCTGAATACTGTATGTTGCTGTATAGGCAGAATGCCAGGGCATGGGGTAAATATAATGTGGATAAAAATCAAGGGGTCTGAATACTGTATGTTGCTGTATAGGCAGAATGCCAGGGCATGGGGTAAATATAATGTGGATAAAAATCAAGGGGTCTGAATACTGTATGTTGCTGTATAGGCAGAATGCCAGGGCATGGGGTAAATATAATGTGGATAAAAATCAAGGGGTCTGAATACTGTATGTTGCTGTATAGGCAGAATGCCAGGGCATGGGGTAAATATAATGTGGATAAAAATCAAGGGGTCTGAATACTGTATGTTGCTGTATAGGCAGAATGCCAGGGCATGGGGTAAATATAATGTGGATAAAAATCAAGGGGTCTGAATACTGTATGTTGCTGTATAGGCAGAATGCCAGGGCATGGGGTAAATATAATGTGGATAAAAATCAAGGGGTCTGAATACTGTATGTTGCTGTATAGGCAGAATGCCAGGGCATGGGGTAAATATAATGTGGATAAAAATCAAGGGGTCTGAATACTGTATGTTGCTGTATAGGCAGAATGCCAGGGCATGGGGTAAATATAATGTGGATAAAAATCAAGGGGTCTGAATACTGTATGTTGCTGTATAGGCAGAATGCCAGGGCATGGGGTAAATATAATGTGGATAAAAATCAAGGGGTCTGAATACTGTATGTTGCTGTATAGGCAGAATGCCAGGGCATGGGGTAAATATAATGTGGATAAAAATCAAGGGGTCTGAATACTGTATGTTGCTGTATAGGCAGAATGCCAGGGCATGGGGTAAATATAATGTGGATAAAAATCAAGGGGTCTGAATACTGTATGTTGCTGTATAGGCAGAATGCCAGGGCATGGGGTAAATATAATGTGGATAAAAATCAAGGGGTCTGAATACTGTATGTTGCTGTATAGGCAGAATGCCAGGGCATGGGGTAAATATAATGTGGATAAAAATCAAGGGGTCTGAATACTGTATGTTGCTGTATAGGCAGAATGCCAGGGCATGGGGTAAATATAATGTGGATAAAAATCAAGGGGTCTGAATACTGTATGTTGCTGTATAGGCAGAATGCCAGGGCATGGGGTAAATATAATGTGGATAAAAATCAAGGGGTCTGAATACTGTATGTTGCTGTATAGGCAGAATGCCAGGGCATGGGGTAAATATAATGTGGATAAAAATCAAGGGGTCTGAATACTGTATGTTGCTGTATAGGCAGAATGCCAGGGCATGGGGTAAATATAATGTGGATAAAAATCAAGGGGTCTGAATACTGTATGTTGCTGTATAGGCAGAATGCCAGGGCATGGGGTAAATATAATGTGGATAAAAATCAAGGGGTCTGAATACTGTATGTTGCTGTATAGGCAGAATGCCAGGGCATGGGGTAAATATAATGTGGATAAAAATCAAGGGGTCTGAATACTGTATGTTGCTGTATAGGCAGAATGCCAGGGCATGGGGTAAATATAATGTGGATAAAAATCAAGGGGTCTGAATACTGTATGTTGCTGTATAGGCAGAATGCCAGGGCATGGGGTAAATATAATGTGGATAAAAATCAAGGGGTCTGAATACTGTATGTTGCTGTATAGGCAGAATGCCAGGGCATGGGGTAAATATAATGTGGATAAAAATCAAGGGGTCTGAATACTGTATGTTGCTGTATAGGCAGAATGCCAGGGCATGGGGTAAATATAATGTGGATAAAAATCAAGGGGTCTGAATACTGTATGTTGCTGTATAGGCAGAATGCCAGGGCATGGGGTAAATATAATGTGGATAAAAATCAAGGGGTCTGAATACTGTATGTTGCTGTATAGGCAGAATGCCAGGGCATGGGGTAAATATAATGTGGATAAAAATCAAGGGGTCTGAATACTGTATGTTGCTGTATAGGCAGAATGCCAGGGCATGGGGTAAATATAATGTGGATAAAAATCAAGGGGTCTGAATACTTTCTGAATGCCCTGTATTTGCACTGAGGTTTTATGTGTTGTTGGAGTGCAGTGTTGGTCAGCTCAGTTCAGATAAAAAAAGGCTGCCCTACTGTCAATCTGCCGCCACAAGCAGGGCTGACTAATCCTGCCTGTTGAGCAAGGGGTCTGAATACTGTATGTTTAATATGTTGAGCCGTGTTAATACGCTGAGTCAAGGTGTCTGAATACGTTGAGCCGTGTTAATACGTTGAGCCATGTTAATACGTTGAGTTAATGTGCAATGTGGATAAAAATCAAGGGTCTGAATACTGTATGTTGCTGTATAGGCAGAATGCCAGGGCATGGGGTAAATATAATGTGGATAAAAATCAAGGGTCGAATACTGAGCGGGTCGGCCGTGGATAAAAATCAAGGGGTCTGAATACGCTGAGGCAGAATGCCAGGGCCGTGTTAAAAATACGTTGAGCGGGCCGGCCGTGTTAATAAAAACGTCTGAGTACGTGTTAATATGCTGAGTCGTGTTAATACGAATACTGAGTCGTGTTAATACGTTGAGTCGTGTCTATATACGTTGAGTCGTGTTAATCAACGTTGAGTCGTGTTAATATGTTGAGTCATGTTAATACGTTGAGCGGGCCGGCCGTGTTAATACGTTGAGCCGTGTTAATACGCTGAGTCGTGTTAATACGTTGAGTCGTGTTAATACGTTGAGTCGTGTTAATACGTTGAGTCGTGTTAATACGTTGAGTCGTGTTAATACGTTGAGTCGGGGGTTAATATGCTGAGTCAGGGTGTTAATACGTTGAGTCGTGTTAATACGTTGAGTCGTGTTAATACGTTGAGTCGTGTTAATATGTTGAGTCGTGTTAATACGTTGAGCCGTGTTAATGTTAATACGTTGAGCCGTGTTAATACGTTGAGTCGTGTTAATACGTTGAGTCGTGTTAATACGCTGAGCGGGTCGGCCGTGTTAATACGTTGAGCGGGTCGGCCGTGTTAATACGTTGAGCTGTGTTAATACGTTGAGCCGTGTTAATACGTTGAGCGGGCCGGCCGTGTTAATACGTTGAGCCGTGTTAATACGTTGAGGCGTGTTAATACGTTGAGCCGTGTTAATACGTTGAGCCGTGTTAATACGTTGAGCCGTGTTAATACGTTGAGCCGTGTTAATACGTTGAGCTGTGTTAATACGTTGAGCGGGTTGGCCGTGTTAATACTTTGAGCGGGTCGGCCGTGTTAATACATTGAGCGTTGGTCGGCCGTGTTGATACGTTGAGCGGGTCGGCCGTGTTAATACTTTGAGCGGGTCGGCCGTGTTGATACGTTGAGCGGTCGACCGTGTTAATACGCTGAGCGGGTCGGGCCGTGTTAATACGTTGAGCGGGTCGGCCGTGTTGATACGTTGAGTGGGTCGGCTGTGTTGATACGTTGAGCAGATCGGCCGTGTTGATACGTTGAGCGGGTCGGCCGTGTTAATACGTTGAGCAGGTCGGCCGTGTTGATACGTTGAGCGGGTCGGCCGTGTTAATACGTTGAGCTGTGTTAATACGTTGAGCCGTGTTAATACGTTGAGCGGGTCGGCCGTGTTAATACGTTGAGTCGTGTTAATATGCTGAGTCGTGTTAATACGTTGAGTCGTGTTAATACGTTGAGTCGTGTTAATACGTTGAGTCGTGTTAATACGTTGAGTCGTGTTAATACGTTGAGCCGTGTTAATATGTTGAGTCGTGTTAATACGTTGAGCGGGCCGGCCGTGTTAATACGTTGAGCCGTGTTAATACGCTGAGTCGTGTTAATACGTTGAGTCGTGTTAATACGTTGAGTCGTGTTAATACGTTGAGTTGTGTTAATACGTTGAGTCGTGTTAATACGTTGAGTCGTGTTAATACGTTGAGTCGTGTTAATATGCTGAGTCGTGTTAATACGTTGAGTCGTGTTAATACGTTGAGTCGTGTTAATACGTTGAGTCGTGTTAATACGTTGAGTCGTGTTAATATGCTGAGCCGTGTTAATACGTTGAGTCGTGTTAATACGTTGAGTCGTGTTAATATGCTGAGTCGTGTTAATACGTTGAGTCGTGTTAATACGTTGAGTCGTGTTAATACGTTGAGTCGTGTTAATACGTTGAGTCGTGTTAATACGTTGAGCCGTGTTAATACGTTGAGCCGTGTTAATACGTTGAGTCGTGTTAATACGTTGAGTCGTGTTAATACGTTGAGCGGGTCGGCCGTGTTAATACGTTGAGCGGGTCGGCCGTGTTAATACGTTGAGCTGTGTTAATACGTTGAGCCGTGTTAATACGTTGAGCGGGCCGGCCGTGTTAATATGTTGAGCCGTGTTAATACGTTGAGGCGTGTTAATACGTTGAGCCGTGTTAATATGTTGAGTCGTGTTAATACGTTGAGCGGGCCGGCCGTGTTAATACGTTGAGCCGTGTTAATACGCTGAGTCGTGTTAATACGTTGAGTCGTGTTAATACGTTGAGTCGTGTTAATACGTTGAGTTGTGTTAATACGTTGAGTCGTGTTAATACGTTGAGTCGTGTTAATATGCTGAGTCGTGTTAATACGTTGAGTCGTGTTAATACGTTGAGTCGTGTTAATACGTTGAGTCGTGTTAATACGTTGAGTCGTGTTAATACGTTGAGCCGTGTTAATACGTTGAGCCGTGTTAATACGTTGAGTCGTGTTAATACGTTGAGTCGTGTTAATACGTTGAGCGGGTCGGCCGTGTTAATACGTTGAGCTGTGTTAATACGTTGAGCCGTGTTAATACGTTGAGCGGGCCGGCCGTGTTAATATGTTGAGCCGTGTTAATACGTTGAGGCGTGTTAATACGTTGAGCCGTGTT
>NC_060177.1:9845564-9848064 GCF_021184085.1 Oncorhynchus gorbuscha
TCAGAAGCTGAAGGAGGAAGGAGAGAAGTAGTCCATCAGAAGCTGAAGGAGGAAGGAGAGAAGTAGTCCATCAGAAGCTGAAGGAGGAAGGAGAGAAGTAGTCCATCAGAAGCTCTGAAGAAGGAGAGAAGTAGTCCATCAGAAGCTGAAGAAGGAGAGAAGTAGTCCATCAGAAGCTCTGAAGGAAGGGGAGAAGTAGTCCATCAGAAGCTGAAGGAAGGAGAGAAGTAGTCCATCAGAAGCTGAAGGAAGGAGAGAAGTAGTCCATCAGAAGCTGAAGGAAGGAGAGAAGTAGTCCATCAGAAGCTCTGAAGAAGGAGAGAAGTAGTCCATCAGAAGCTGAAGGAAGGAGAGAAGTAGTCCATCAGAAGCTCTGAAGGAGGAAGGAGAGAAGTAGTCCATCAGAAGCTCTGAAGGAGGAAGGAGAGAAGTAGTCCATCAGAAGCTGAAGAAGGAGAGAAGTAGTCCATCAGAAGCTGAAGAAGGAGAGAAGTAGTCCATCAGAAGCTCTGAAGGAGGAAGGAGAGAAGTAGTCCATCAGAAGCTGAAGGAGAGAACTAGTCCATCCATGCAGACTGTGCGATGGTCAATTGACTGAGTTGAATTGATGTGACTCCCTTGAAACGCCTCAGATCATTAAAACCTTTTCCAAACTGAACGCCATACCCTTAAGAGGCATTAGAAGAAGATCCATCAAACCCATTTGGTGTGTCATCATAGTGGTCTCTGACTTGTGGTCAGACTCGCTCAGGTGGAACAAACTTAAACTTGCACCTTTTTTCAATGCTGAATTGAATGTCATGGAGAAAACAGCAAGGTGCCATAATATATTTTTTTGCAAACATCCTTTTTGAATTTTAAAGTATTTTAAAGTATTCCAAGAAGTTGTCATCTAGTTTTTCAAAAGTATCTGTAATCTGATTACAATATTTTTTTGCGGGTTGACCTAACAGACTACAGTTACAGTGTTTTTGTAATCAAATGACATGTAACTGACATGTAATCAGTTACTGCCCAACCCTTGACGCCATCTTCTTCCCCATGTCTTTGTGGTACGTACAGTAGTTTAGTATTCAGGAGTCGTCCTGGTGTAGGTTTCATAAATCATGGGGTTCTGAGCAATATTTATAGCTCTCTTCACATTCTTTGATGTTTATTTAGCTTCAATCTGTTGGAAGGAGAGGCGTTTCAGGGCTGGCAGCTGGGCCTTGTTTTAATGTGCATTTCTACTCTGTAAACTCCTGTTGGGGCCTGCTCTGTCTATCTGTCTCTGTCTGTCTGTCTGTCCCGCTCTGTCTGTCTCTGTTTTTTTTCTTGCTTTATCGATCTGTCAGCTCTCTCTCTCTCTCTCTCTCTCTCTTTCTCTCTCTCTCTCTCTCTCTCTCTCTCTCTCTCTCTCTCTCTCTCTCTCTCTCTCTCTCTCTCTCTCTCTCTCTCTCTCTCTCTCTCTCTCTCTCTCTCTCTCTCTCTCTCTCTCTCTCTCTCTCTCTGAATTCACTTTCAATATAAGGGGCTTTATTGGCATGGGAAATATATGTTTACATTTCCAAAGCAAGTGAAATAGATATTAAACAAAAGTGAAATAAACAATAAAACATTAAGAGTAAACATTACACTCACAAAAGTTTGGCTCCCAGACCATCGACTGGCCTTCAGAGCTACAGTGCAGAATATTACATTCTTGAATGTATAGTGTATTTTGGTCCCAATGTCTCCTGAGTTTAAAATATTTAAAGGAATGTCAAATGAATGTGTGCATAAAGTGTATACAAAAAATATATATATTATTTAGAATTTTTTTTATTTGTTGTGTTCTTGGAAGCTGCATTGTTGATTCTGTAGTTCTTCTGGGTGCTGCATTGTGGGTGTTGTAGTTCTTTTTGATGCATTTTTTAAAAGTGCATGAATGTCATGAAGTCTATTTTGCATAATACAAGTTCAACTACTACTGCTATTAGATTGTAGATAGTACATTTTGTTTTCTTTTCCTTATTCTGTGTGGAAACAGCAACTGCTCTCCACGTTTTGGGTATCACGTTGCTTCAGAGACAATTTAAACCTTCCCACAGTTTCTCGCTACAATGTCTCTGTTCCAAATGGAACACTATTCCCTTTGTAGGGAATAGTACCACCAGTACTTTGACCGCCTGTATAAATTATTTCCATATGTTCATAACTGGGACACAAGGAGTAATAGAAACCTCTTTGAGAGAGAGAATTGGCTTTTTACCAAATTACCATACGACAGACCACGCATTCACCTTGCACACCCTAATTGACAAACCTTTCATGCTTTGTTGACCTCACTCAATTTGGCATGGCGGTCTGCTATACAAATGGATGGAACTTGGAGTTGGTGGAAAAACAAACAACATTAAAAATCCATGTACGCAAACAACAAGTGTGAGGTAAAAATGGGCAAAAATAAACACATTTCTTTCCACAGGGCCGTAGGGTGAGACAGGGATGCAGCTTAAGCCCCACCCTCTTCAACATATAT
>NC_060177.1:9853064-9878064 GCF_021184085.1 Oncorhynchus gorbuscha
CTCCTCTCTGCTCACTTGCTTTACAGACTCCCACTATTCCGTCCAGGCTGCCTACATTTTTGTTATTCCTAAGAATTTCTGAGCTTTGGCTCACAGTGGAGGGCTCACTAACAGCCTGGACTGGTGTGTGTATGTTTGGGTCCGTGCGTGGGTGCCTGTGTGTGTGAGTGTGTGTGTGTGTCTGTGTGTGTGCGATCGCGATAATTTTGTGTAGATATCTTTGTATTTCAGGTGTGTGTGCATGTGTGATTCTATAGATGTCCGTGTGTGTGTGTGTGTGTGTGTGTGTGTGTGTGTGTGTGTGTGTGTGTGTGTGTGTGTGTGTGTGTGTGTGTGTGTGTGTGTGTGTGTGTGTGTGTGTGTGTGTGTGTGTGTGTGTGTGTGTGTGTGTGTGTGTGTGTAAGGGTGTGGTAAGGTTTTGTGGCAGGCCAGGTTACAGTGTGTAGATTTCTATTTCTCTATCCAAAAGTATAATTTATGGAAAGCTAACACAATCTTATAGCACGATCTTAGCTGTCAAGCACCCTGCTCTGGACCAACGAGCTGGGAGACAGTTTTATTATTATTATTCTGGTGGCCGTGTTGCCGTGGGTGATGATATAAACAACAGTGGACTTGCTATCTGTTACGGCTGTACTTGGACCTGCCCAAAGGCAGACATACCAGTGTTTTCTGCTTTGGGAAAATGATCTGAAATCAGTGCTAAAGTGCATCACAGTACTTTAAAGTGGCGTCCTCCACTGACAGTGGACCGCCTCCGTTTCCATTCAGGTCCAGACCTCTGATAGAGGTTTAGTAAGTTATTCTGACAAACAGGATATTATTGTTCCTTAGCTTGTCCTATTGTGGGGGGATGGATGGGTGGGTGGGTGAGTGGGGGGATGGGTGGGTGGGTGAGTGAGTGGGGGGATGGATGGGTGGGTGAGTGAGTGGGGGATGGATGGGTGGGTGGGTGAGTGAGTGAGTGAGTGAGTGAGTGAGTGAGTGGGGGGATGAATGGGTGGGTAGGTGGGTGCGTGAGTGGGGGATGGATGGATGGATGGGTGGGTGAGTGAGTGGGGGATGGGTGGGTGGGTGGTTGAGTGAGTGGGGGGATGGATGGATGGGTGGGTGGGTGAGTGAGTGGGGGGATGGATGGGTGGGTGGGTGAGTAGGGGGATGGGTGAGTGAGAGTGAGTGAGTGAGTGAGGGGGGATGGATGGGTGGGTGAGTGAGTGGGGGATGGATGGATGGATGGGTGATTGAGTGAGTGGGGGGATGGATGGGTGAGTGAATGAGTTGGGGAATGGATAGATGAGTGAGTGAGTGAGTGAGTGAGTGAGTGAGTGAGTGAGTGAGTGAGTGAGTGAGTGAGTGGGGGATGGATGGATGGGTGGGTGGGTGAGTGAGTGAGTGAGTGGGGGGATGGATGGGTGAGTGAGTGAGTTGGGGGATGGATGGGTGGGTGGGTGAGTGAGTGGGGGATGGATGGGTGGGTGGGTGAGTAGGGGATGGGTGAGTGAGTGAGTGAGTGAGTGGGGGGATGGATGGGTGGGTGAGTGAGTGGGGGATGGATGGGTGAGTGAATGAGTTGGGGAATGGATAGATGAGTGAGTGAGTGAGTGAGTGAGTGAGTGGGGGATGGATGGATGGGTGGGTGGGTGAGTGAGTGAGTGGGGAGATGGATGGGTGAGTGAGTGAGATGGGGGATGGATGGGTGGGTGGCTGAGTGAGTGGGGGATGGATGGATGGATGGGTGGGTGAGTGAGTGAGTGGGGGGATGGATAGATGGGTGGGTGAGTGAGTGAGTGGGGGATAGATGGATGGGTGGGTGAATGAGTGGGGGGATGGATAGATGGGTGGGTGAGTGGGGGATGGATAGATGGGTGAGTGAGTGAGTGGGGGATGGATGGATGGGTGGGTGAGTGAGTGGGGGATGGATAGATGGGTGGGTGAGTGAATGGGGGTGGATGGGTGGGTGGGGGGGGATGGATGGATAGATGGGTGGGTGAGTAAGTGGGGGGATGGATAGATGGGTGGGTGAGTAAGTGGGGGATGGATAGATGGGTGGGTGAGTGAGTGGGGGGATGGATAGATGGATGGGTGGGTGAGTGAGTGGGGGGATGGATAGATGGATGGGTGGGTGAGTGAGTGGGGGATGGATAGATGGATGGGTGGGTGAGTGAGTGGGGGATGGATAGATGGGTGGGTGAGTGGGGGATGGATAGATGGGGGTGAGTGAGTGAGTGGGGGATGGATGGATCGGTGAGTGAGTGAGTGGGGGATGGATAGATGGGTGGGTGAGTGAGTGGGGGATGGATGGATGGATGGGTGAGTGAGTGGGGGGATGGATGGGTGGGTGGGGGTGAGTGAGTGAGTGAGTGAGTGGGGGGATGGATGGGTGGGTGAGTGAGTGAGTGGGGGGATGGATGGGTGGGTGAGTGAGTGGGGGATGGATGGGTGGGTGAGTGAGTGAGTGGGGGGGGATGGATGGGTGGGTGGGTGAGTGGAGTGGGGAGATGGTGGGTGAGTGAGTGAGTGAGTGAGTGAGTGAGTGAGTGGGGGATGGATGGGTGGGTGGGCGAGTGAGTGGGGGGGGATGGATGGGTGGGTGGGTGGGTGGGTGAGTGAGTGGGGGATGGATGGGTGGGTGAGTGAGTGGGGGGATGGATGGGTGGGTGAGTGGGGGGATGGATAGATGATTGAGTGAGTGAGTGAGTGAGTGAGTGAGTGAGTGGGGGGTGGATGGATGGATGGGTGGGTGGGTGAGTGGGGGGGATGGAAGGATGGGTGAGTGGGTGGGGGGATGGATGGGTGAGTGAGTGAGTGAGTGGGGGATGGATGGGTGGGTGGGTGAGTGAGTGGGGGATGGGTGGGTGAGTGAGGAGTGAGTGAGTGAGTGAGTGAGTGGGGGGATGGATGGGTGGGTGGGCGAGTGAGTGGGGGATGGATGGGTGGGTGGGTGGGTGGGTGAGTGAGTGGGGGGGGATGGATGGATGGGTGAGTGAGTGAGTGAGTGAGTAGGGGGATGGATGGGTGGGTGGGTGAGTGAGTGGGGGGATGGATGGATGGATGGGTGGGTGAGTGAGTGAGTGGGGGGATGGATGGATGGGTGGGTGAGTGAGTGAAGGGATGGATGGATGGGTGAGTGAGTGAGTGGGGGGATGGATGGATGGGTGGGTGAGTGAGTGGGGGGATGGATGGATGGGTGAGGGAGTGAGTTGGGGAATGGATAGATGGATGTCCAAGTTTGAGCTGTTGATTGTGACCTGCTAACAAGCTCAATATGACGTCTTCCATGACATCCGGATGTCATCATGAATAAATCCTCTTTACCTGATTAAATCTGGATGACATTGAATACCACGTCAATTAGAGCTTGCTGTTCCTTCTCCAGTCCCTCTCAGACACATCAATTAGAGCTTGCTGTTCCTTCTCCAGCCCCTCTCAGACACATCAATTAGAGCTTGCTGTTCCTTCTCCAGCCCCTCTCAGACACGTCAATTAGAGCTTGCTGTTCCTTCTCCAGTCCCTCTCAGACACATCAATTAGAGCTTGCTGTTCCATCTCCAGTCCCTCTCAGACACATCAATTAGAGCTTGCTGTTCCTTCTCCAGTCCCTCTCAGACACATCAATTAGAGCTTGCTGTTCCTTCTCCAGCCCCTCTCAGACACATCAATTAGAGCTTGCTGTTCCTTCTCCAGCCCCTCTCAGACACATCAATTAGAGCTTGCTGTTCCTTCTCCAGCCCCTCTCAGACACATCAATTAGAGCTTGCTGTTCCTTCTCCAGCCCCTCTCAGACACATCAATTAGAGCTTGCTGTTCCTTCTCCAGCCCCTCTCAGACACATCAATTAGAGCTTGCTGTTCCTTCTCCAGTCCCTCTCAGACACATCAATTAGAGCTTGCTGTTCCTTCTCCAGTCCCTCTCAGACACATCAAAGAGATGGGCGTGGCAGCTGAAGCATTAATGCTCCACTTGTCTCCAACATCTAAAGGATTCTATCATTAAAGTTGTTAAAGGATTCTCTTTGGAGTGATGCTCTGATTGGACTGATGTATCTCCTGGTTGTAACCCAAGTGGCACACTATTCCCTAATGAGTGTAGTTCTTTTGACCGGGGCCCACCAGGGCCAATAGTAGTGCACCATGTAGGGAATAGGGTTTCATTTGGGATGCAACCTGGTCGATTCTAGAACATCAATCAGATGCCAATTAGGACAGGACACATGAGGAATGGAAATGTCTGGCAAACGTAGATTCTTTGAGTGAACGATTCATCCCCTTTAATGGACAGCTCTTAAATGGATAGTTCACTAGTATAACACTTCTAAGATGTGATTTAAAAAAAGGTATCTTTGACTGATCTCTTTATGTGGGCACCTCTCTGCCATACAGTGACTCTGGAATCTGGTTGTAGTCTAAGGCCTAGGTCTTGGCTGGATGCTATCTATTGGACCTTTATAATGGGCTTCTATCACCATGTAGACCGTAATGAACTGGAGAGGTCTCAGAACCCAGATGTGTCTGTTAGGGTTGAAAAATGACTGGGGGTTTTGGGAAAGGTACAGAAATGTTGCAACCCTCGTGTCGATCTAGACACTCTGTCCTCCTATATTTTGCTGATGTGGACCTCAATCAGTTTTCCCAAAGTTATTATACATCAGGGTTAGAGTACTTTGCTTCAGACCCATAACAGCAGCAGCACTGGCTAATCGTTGAGTCGGCAGGTTTTATTGTCCCCTGCTGAGTGTGTTAGTCTCAAGATTTCAAAGCAGGCTGTTATTTGTCTCAGTATGACTCAGAAACAAGTTGGGGCTGTCCCAAATGGCCCCTATTCCCTACAAAGTGGATCACTGTTGACCAGAGCCCTATATACCCTGGTCAGAAGTAGTGCACTATAAAGGGACTAGGATGCCATTTGGGTTGCAACAGTTTTGTGTTTGTCTCAATATTGTTCTTGTTATTGTATTTCTTCTCTGGTGACTGTGGTATAGGCCACTGCAAAGGGAGGAAGGAGTTGTCTTTATTGCTCTTCATCAATACCTCTTTTATTGCTGTCTGGGTGGGATGTGCATGGTGATGAGACTGATGACAGAAGGTTAAGGGAGTTAGTCAGTACTGTTGTTGTTCGCCCTATGGGTTTGGGCTATTAGTTTCAATATGGCTTTTATTTGTTAAGTGTTCTGTGACAAATACACTAATTTCTGAAAATAGTGCTATTCAAACGACATTTGATTGATAAGTTGTTTGTGAGATATCACATTACAGCGTGAGGGAGAAGCACACGTCGCCTTCAAGCTTGCTTTTATATGAAGGAGTTTCTTCCTCAGCTCTATTTTGTTCTCCAATCTTTGAGAATGACCTTGTCTTAGAAACACTGCTATTCAAATGGCAATTGGTTGATACATTGTTTGTGAGATTTCACTTTGAATACAGAAAGACATCTTTCCCTGTCCGTTGTATATGCTGCTCTCACATGCCTATAGACAGATATCCATTTGTCCACAGGCAGTGAAGAGTGAAGTGCAAAGAATCATCAGTGAAAGAATCATTACGATTTAAGTTTCTTGGCCTCCGATTGGTCAGAAGTTGGTCTGGTTGCCATGTGCCCTCTGTCAAGCCTGCGTTGTCATGGACACAGTAGGGTCTAAGTGGGAATGCTGCCCACACCTGTAGAGTGGTTATCTGTCACATTACAGGTTGATAGAGTATAGGGACATCTGTACCAGATGCTTGAGAGATGAAGTGGAGAATGGAGAGAGGGATTGAAGAGAAGCAGACTAAAGAGAGTGGTCAAAGAGGAGCAGAGGGAGAGGAGAGTTGAAGAGGGGGAGAGGAAGTGGGAGAGGAGGGGAGGAAGTGGGAGAGGAGGGGAGGAAGTGGGAGAGGAGGGTTGAAGAGGAGGAGAGGGAGTGGGAGAGGAGGGGAGGGAGTAGGAGAGGAGGGGAGGAAGTGGGAGAGGAGGGTTGAAGAGGAGGAGAGGAAGTGGGAGAGGAGGGTTGAAGAGGAGGAGAGGAAGTGGGAGAGGAGGGGAGGGAGTGGAAGAGGAGGGGAGGAAGTGGGAGAGGAGGGTTGAAGAGGAGGAGAGGGAGTGGAAGAGGAGGTTTGAAGACGAGGAGAGGAAGTGGGGAGAGGAGGGGAGGAAGTGGGAGAGGAGGGGAGGAAGTGGGACAGGAGGGTTGAAGAGCAGGAGAGGAAGTGGGAGAGGAGGAGAGGGAGGGAGAGGACGGGAGGAAGTGGGAGAAGACGGGAGGGAGTGGGAGAGGAGGGGAGGAAGTGGGAGAGGAGGGTTGAAGAGGAGGAGAGGAAGTGGGAGAGGAGGGTTGAAGAAGAGGAGAGGAAGTGGGAGAGGAGGGTTGAAGAGGAGGAGAGAAAGTGGGAGAGGAGGGTTGAAGAGGAGGAGAGGAAGTGGGAGAGGAGGGTTGAAGAAGAGGAGAGGAAGTGGGAGAAGAGGGTTGAAGAAGAGGAGAGGAAGTGGGAGAGGAGGGTTGAAGAAGAGGAGAGGAAGTGGGAGAGGAGGGTTGAAGAAGAGGAGAGGAAGTGGGAGAGGAGGGTTGAAGAAGAGGAGAGGAAGTGGGAGAGGAGGGTTGAAGAAGAGGAGAGGAAGTGGGAGAGGAGGGTTGAAGAAGAGGAGAGGAAGTGGGAGAGGAGGGTTGAAGAAGAGGAGAGGAAGTGGGAGAGGAGGGTTGAAGAAGAGGAAGTGGGAGAGGAGGGTTGAAGAAGAGGAGAGGAAGTGGGAGAGGAGAGTTGAAGAAGAGGAGAGGAAGTGGGAGAGGAGGGTTGAAGAAGAGGAGAGGAAGTGGGAGAGGAGAGTTGAAGAAGAGGAGAGGAAGTGGGAGAGGAGGGTTGAAGAAGAGGAGAGGAAGTGGGAGAGGAGGGTTGAAGAAGAGGAGAGGAAGTGGGAGAGGAGGGTTGAAGAAGAGGAGAGGAAGTGGGAGAGGAGGGTTGAAGAAGAGGAGAGGAAGTGGGAGAGGAGGGTTGAAGAGGAGGAGAGGAAGTGGGAGAGGAGGGTTGAAGAGGAGGAGAGGAAGTGGGAGAGGAGGGTTGAAGAAGAGGAGAGGAAGTGGGAGAGGAGGGTTGAAGAAGAGGAGAGGAAGTGGGAGAGGAGGGAAGTGGGAGAGGAGGATTGAAGAAGAGGAGAGGAAGTGGGAGAGGAGGGTTGAAGAAGAGGAGAGGAAGTGGGAGAGGAGGGTTGAAGAAGAGGAGAGGAAGTGGGAGAGGAGGGTTGAAGAGGAGGGGAGGAAGTGGGAGAGGAGGGTTGAAGAAGAGGAGAGGAAGTGGGAGAGGAGGGTTGAAGAAGAGGAGAGGAAGTGGGAGAGGAGGGTTGAAGAGGAGGGGAGGAAATGGGAGAGGAGGGTTGAAGAAGAGGAGAGGAAGTGGGAGAGGAGGGTTGAAGAGGAGGGGAGGAAGTGGGAGAGGAGGGTTGAAGAAGAGGAGAGGAAGTGGGAGAGGAGGGTTGAAGAAGAGGAGAGGAAGTGGGAGAGGAGGATTGAAGAAGAGGAGAGGAAGTGGGAGAGGAGGGTTGAAGAAGAGGAGAGGAAGTGGGAGAGGAGGGTTGAAGAAGAGGAGAGGAAGTGGGAGAGGAGGGTTGAAGAGGAGGGGAGGAAGTGGGAGAGGAGGGTTGAAGAAGAGGAGAGGAAGTGGGAGAGGAGGGTTGAAGAAGAGGAGAGGAAGTGGGAGAGGAGGGTTGAAGAGGAGGGGAGGAAATGGGAGAGGAGGGTTGAAGAAGAGGAGAGGAAGTGGGAGAGGAGGGTTGAAGAGGAGGGGAGGAAGTGGGAGAGGAGGATTGAAGAAGAGGAGAGGAGGAGAGGAAGTGGGAGAGGAGGGTTGAAGAAGAGGAGAGGAGGGTTGAAGAAGAGAAGAGGAAGTGGGAGAGGAGGGTTGAAGAAGAGGAGAGGAAGTGGGAGAGGAGGGTTGAAGAGGAGGAGAGGAAGTGGGAGAGGAGGGCTGAAGAAGAGGAGAGGAAGTGGGAGAGGAGATTGGAGAGAGGAGAGGAAGTGGGAGAGGAGGGTTGAAGAAGAGGAGAGGAAGTGGGAGAGGAGGGTTGAAGAAGAGGAGAGGAAGTGGGAGAGGAGGGTTGAAGAAGAGGAGAGGAAGTGGGAGAGGAGGGTTGAAGAAGAGGAGAGGAAGTGGGAGAGGAGGGTTGAAGACAGTACCATCTTCCCCTTGTCAGAAGCTACTTGCAGTGTTTGAACTAATGTCGTTAAGTATATACCATGTACTGTTTTTACAGATAGACTTGAGTAATGAATGTATACATACTATTACATTGTTATTATTACTATAGTTACATGGGATCTGATTGTCATGTTTGTCTGTATCTCATGTTCTACTTCAAATGTTTTTCTCCATGTGACCCAATAGAGTTCTGCAATGTGTTTGTGTGTGCCGTTATTTAGACCAGCTAACTGGGGGATTCACAGATCTCTCTCTCATCTTGCCTTTTCCAATGCACTAAACAGAAACAAGAACATGTGATAAACATTGCTTTAAGATCACAACAACACATAGATAAGTCTTATACTGTTGGGCATTCCCATGCATTCCCATGCATTCCCATGCATTCCAATGCATTCCCATGCCCAAGCCGTATGGCTTTTGTGACTTTTGATTCACTGAGTCTCCACAGTTGTCCAGTATTGTCATTGCCCAAGCTAAGCACTCTTCTTCTCTGAGAACAAAACATCTTTCCACAGTGTTTGTCCACGCAGATAAACAACCTTAACACAGACAACAGATTAACCAAACAATACCGCCACAACCAATAGTTTGGTTTCTGCAGAAGTGTGTGCGTGTGTGCGTGTGTGCGTGTGTGCGTGTGTGTGTGTGTGTGTGTGTGTGTGTGTGTGTGTGTGTGTGTGTGTGTGTGTGTGTGTGTGTGTGTGTGTGTGTGTGTGTGTGTGTGTGTGTGTGTGTGTGTGTGTGTGTGTGTGTGTGTGTGTGTGTGTGTGTGTGTGTGTGTGTGTGTGTGTGTGCAAGCCATGCTAGAAACAAGCTCCAGATATATGCTGGAAAATAGGTTTGATTGAACTAAATACATGGAATGACATGGCCCTTCTTCCACTAACAGGGATATCTCATGGGTGTTCTTAAACGCTACAGTTCAGACAGTTCAGACAAATGTAAATGGCTGTTACTTTAATAGAATTGATATCCTCCCAGATAGAGTTCCAACATTCCACTAACTAAAATATTCCACCACAAAAATGTCCAGGTTTTCCAGAAATCCTGGTTGGTGGATTCCAGGAATCGTAAAACCTGGATTTCTGGAAAACCTGGGACTTCGGGGAAAGTTACTGGAATTTTGCAACCCTACTGCCAGTCTACAGTGTTATGAACTTGGAAGTCTTGAAGAAGAGAGGGAACCATGGCAACAACAGTATCATGAGTATTGATCTGCAGACAATCATGTTGTCAACATCATCAGTGTAAGATGTGTCTCACATTGCATATACAATGTCTTCCCCAAACTATTCAGACCCTTCACTTTTTCCACATTGTGACACTTTGCTATGAGACTTGAAATTAAGCTCCGATGCATCCTGTTTCCATTGATCATCCTTGAGATGTTTCAACAACTTGATTGGAGTCCACTTGTGGTAAATTCAATTGATTTGACATGATTTGGAAAGGCACACAGCTGTCTATATAAGGTCCCAAATTTGACAGTGCATGTCATAGCAAAAACCAAGACATGAGGTCGAAGGAATTGTCCCTAGAGCTCCGAGACAGCATTGTGTCTGGGAAAGGTACCAAAAAATGTCTGCAGCGTTGAATGTCCATAAGAACACAGTGGCCTCCATCATTCTTAAATGGAAGAAGTTTGGAACCACCAAGACTCTTCCTAGAACTGGCCGCCCGACCAAACTGAGCAATCGGGGGAGAAGGGCCTAGGTCAGGGAGGTGACCAAGAACCCGATGGTCTCTCTGACAGAGCTCCAGAGTTCCTCTGTGGAGATGGGAGAACCTTCCAGAAGGATATCCATCTCTGCAGCACTCCACCAGTCAGGCCTTTATGGTTGAGTGGCCAGATGGAAGCCACGCCTTAGTAAAAGGCACATGACAGCCCGCTTGGAGTTTACCAAAAGGCACCTAAAGACTCTCAGACCACGAGAAACAAGATTCTCTGGTATGATGAAAATAAGGTTGAAATTTTTTGGCCTCAATGCCAAACGTCTGGAGGAAACCTGGCACCATCCCTACAGTGAAACATGGGGGTGGCAGCATCATGCTGTGGGGATGTTTTTTCAGCGGCGGGGACTGGGAGACTAGTCAGGATCGAGGGAAAGATGATAATAAGACTTTATAAGAAGATCCCCCATGCTTTATAATGCATTATAACCAGATCATTATGCATTATAACCAGATCATTATGCATTATAACCACATCGTAATGCATTAACCACATTATAATGCATTGCAACCACATCATAATGCATTAACCACGTCATGATGCATTATAATCACATCATAATGCATTATAACCACATCATATTACATTATAACCCAATCATATTGCATTAACCACATCATAATGCATTATAACCACATCATAATGCATTATCTGCATAATAATACATTATAACAACATCATAATGCATTATAACCACATCATAATGCATTATTACAACATCATAATGCATTATAACCACATCATAGTGCATTAACCACATCATAATGCATTATAACCACATCATATTGCATTAACCACATCATAATGCATTATAACCACATCATAATGCATTATCTGCATAATAATACATTATAACAACATCATAATGCATTATTACAACATCATAATGCATTATAACCACATCATAATGCATTATAACCACATCATAATGCATTATAACCACATCATAATGCATTATAACCACATCATAATGCATTATTACAACATCATAATGCATTATCTGCATAATAATACATTATAACAACATCATAATGCATTATTACAACATCATAATGCATTATAACCACATCATAATGCATTATTACAACATCATAATGCATTATAACCTCATCATAATGTATTAACCGCATTATAATGCATTTTGCGTTATGACTTTTGGCTTTATGGTAGTGTTACCCAATCTGTTGTTACTAAGGTCTCTCACACATTTTTGCTAGAGGTGGTGTTACAACACAAAGGCTTTAGTTAACCATGCATCTCTGATGAGAACCGAAGTTAGTGTGTGCAGCTAGTCCTCCTTAAAGGGGAACTTCAGTCTTTTACAATTTAACATATTCATACATTTTTTAAGAATATATCTTATAAATGTTTTATAAGCTTATTTCAACTGTTGTACCTCATCATAACCCAAAATATAAGCTTGTTTTGCTCAATTGGAATCATGTAATTGTAAACAAATACTGTATAGCCTCAAAACATAGGAAAACCTATACTTTTATCTCCTGGATGGTCAGTCCTTGCATCCATACCTCTGTCTATGAATTTTATTATGGTTACATTTCTCCAGCCATTTCTCCAGCCCTGTCCCTCAAATCAGTGACTTTAAGCATGTTCACATATTTTTGCTTTACTCATATATATATATACTTTATTCTATTCTACTGTATTTTAGTCAATGCCACTCTGACATTGCTCATCCTAATATTTATATATTCCTTAATTCCGTTATTTTACTTTAGGTTGTGTGTATTGTAGGTATTGTTGTGCATTTCACTACACCTGCAATAACATCTGCTAAACATGTGTATATGACAAATATCATTTGATTTGATTGACTACTTTCATGTTCTTTGAACTGCAGATTGCCCCTTTAATGTGGCCCATGAAGTCCTGTTGTTGCTGCAGTGGTTTTACCATAGTTTATTCCACCACTCTTACGTAAACTAGCTGTGCCTTTTCTTTCCTATGGAAGACATTGGAGTTCATTGAGTCTGGAATGACTTAGCGAATGGACCAACCCCGGCCTTGTTCTCATAACATTGGTCAGAGTACTGAAAGTATATCATTTAATATGATTAGGCCTAATATAACTCCTGGTCATAGAGTATGTGCTGGTGGTCTCTTCCAGAGGACTGGGGTAAGTTAAAGCAGAGCGAGAGAAGAAATAAACAGAGGTAGTGACAAGTGTTTGTTTGAGAGAGAAACTTCGTATGCGTCTCATACAGAATGAACATCTTTTTCATCTGTCCGTCTCTTTATCTGTCAGTCTGTCATCCATCTTTACTTAAAGGGTTAGTTCACCCAAATCACAAAATGACAAAATGTGTTTTCTTATGTGTTTCCAGTCATGGAGAAAAGTACTTCACACTGGTCTTATTTACCTTGCTTCTGTTACCAACCGCTAACTTATTAAGCATTTTATAACCCAAAACGAATAGATGCTGTGTCATACCCAAATTAAAGTATCTATAAGGGATTCTTTAGCTCAACGACTATAATGGAATGTCTACTGTAGCTGGCATTGTCTCTGTTCTTGTCCCTGTCAGCTTGGCTTGTTAAGATGCTGTAAACCTAGCCTGGGACCACGTCTGTTGTGTTGTCTTGTTAAGATGCTGTAAACCTAGCCTGGGACCACGTCTGTTGTGTTGTCTTGTTAAGATGCTGTACACCTAGCCTGGGACCACATCTGTTGTGTTGTCATGTTAAGATGCTGTAAACCTAGCCTGGGACCACGTCTGTTGTGTTGTCTTGTTAAGATGCTGTAAACCTAGCCTGGGACCACATTTGTTGTGTTGGCTTGTTAAGATGCTGTAAACCTAGCCTGGGACCACATTTGTTGTGTTGTCTTGTTAAGATGCTGTAAACCTAGCCTGGGACCACATCTGTTGTGTTGTCTTGTTAAGATGTAGTAAACCTAGCCTGGGACCACATTTGTTGTGTTTTCTTGTTAAGATGCTGTAAACCTAGCCTGGGACCACATCTGTTGTGTTGTCTTGTTAAAAGATGCTGTAAACCTAGCCTGGGACCACATCTGCTGTGTTGTCTTGTTAAGATGTAGTACACCTAGCCTGGGACCACATTTGTTGTGTTTTCTTGTTAAGATGCTGTAAACCTAGCCTGGGACCACATCTGCTGTGTTGTCTTGTTAAAAGATGCAGTAAACCTAGCCTGGGACCACATCTGCTGTGTTGTCTTGTTAAGATGCAGTAAACCTAGCCTGGGACCACATCTGTTGTGTTGTCTTGTTAAGATGCTGTAAACCTAGCCTGGGACCACATCTGCTGTGTTGTCTTGTTAAGATGCAGTAAACCTAGCCTGGGACCACATCTGCTGTGTTGTCTTGTTAAGATGTAGTACACCTAGCCTGGGACCACATCTGTTGTGTTGTCTTGTTAAGATGCTGTAAACCTAGCCTGGTACCACATCTGCTGTGTTGTCCTGGTAAGATGCAGTAAACCTAGCCTGGGATCACATATTTTGTGTTGTCTTGTTACGATGCAGTAAACCTTGCCTGGTACCTCATCTGTTGTGTTGCCTTGTTAAGATGCAGTAAGCCTAGCCTGGTACCACATCTGTTATGTTGTCTTGTTAAGATGCTGTAAACCTAGCCTGGTACCACATCTGTTGTGTTGTCTTGTTAAGATGCAGTAAGCTTAGCCTGGGACCACAACTGTTGTGTTGTCTTGTTAAGATGCAGTAAACCTAGCCTGGGACCACATCTGTTGTGTTGTCTTATTAAGATGCAGTAAGCTGAGCTTGATACCACATCTGTTGTGTACACTGATTCGGTGAGCGAGTTTATTAGCAAGTGCATCGGCGATGTCGTACCCACAGCAACTATTACAACATTCCTAAACCAGAAACTGTGGATTGATGGAAGCATTCGCGCGAAACTGAAAGTGCGAACCACTGCTTTTAATCAGGGCAAGGTGACCGGAAACATGACAGTGTCATGTTTGTCATTTATTGTCATGTCTTGTCCCTGTGCTCCCCATGCTATTCGTTTCCCTCTGCTGGTCTTGTTTGGTTCTATCCCTCTCTCTCCCCCTCCCTCTCTCACTCTCTCGCTCTCTCTTCTCTCTGTCGTTCCGTTCCTGCTCCCAGCTGTTCCTATTCCCCTAATCATCACTTAGTCTTCCCACACCTGTTCCCGATCCTTTCCCCTGATTAGACTCCCTATTTATTCCTATGTGTTCCGTTCCTGTGCCGTCGGTTCCTTGTTTTGTATTCCATGCTGTTATTGCGTTTCGCCCTGTCCTGTCGTGTTTTTTGCCGTGATTGTGTATCACCCTGTCCTGTCGTGTTTTGTGCCTTCTTCAGACGCTGCGTGTGAGCAGGTGTCTCAGTTGACTACGGCCTGCGCCTACCCGAAGCGACCTGCAGTCTGTGGCCGCTTCTCCAGTTGTTTTCCCCTCTACTATCTAGAGGATTTCAGTTATTCGGTTTTGAGCATTAATAAACTCTGTTTCTGTTAAGTCGCGTTTGGGTCCTCCTTCACCTGCATAACAGAAGGAACCGACCAAAGAATGGACCCAGCGACTTCTGACGCTCGTTACACTGCCGTCGAGATCCAAGGAGCCATGCTCGGCAGACACGAGCAGGAATTGTCCGCTGCTCGCCAGGCCGTGGAAAACCTGGCTGCTCAGGTTTCCGACCTCTCTGGACAGTTCCAGAGTCTACGTCTCGTGCCACCTGTTACTTCCTGGCCTGCCGAGCCTCCAGAACCTAGGGTTAATAACCCACCTTGCTACTCCGGGCAGCCCACTGAGTGCCGCTCCTTTCTCACGCAGTGTGAGATTGTGTTCTCTCTCCAACCCAACACATACTCTAGAGAGAGAGCTCGGGTTGCTTACGTCATCTCACTCCTCACTGGCCGGGCTCGAGAATGGGGCACAGCTATCTGGGAGGCAAGGGCTGTTTGCTCTAACGATTTCCAGAACTTTAAAGAGGAGATGATTCGGGTTTTGACCGTTCAGTTTTTGGTGAGGAGGCTTCTAGGGCCCTGGCTTCCTTATGCCAAGGTGAACGGTCCATAACGGATTATTCCATTGAGTTTCGCACTCTTGCTGCCTCTAGTGAGTGGAACGAGCCGGCGCTGCTCGCTCGTTTTCTGGAGGGACTCCACGCAGTGGTTAAGGATGAGATTCTCTCCCGGGAGGTTCCATCAGATGTGGATTCTTTGATTGCTCTCGCCATCCGCATAGAACGACGGGTAGATCTTCGTCACCGGGCTCGTGGAAGAGAGCTCGCATCAACGGTGTTTCCCTGCTCCGCATCGCAACCATCTCCCTCCTCTGGCTTTGAGACTGAGCCCATGCAGCTGGGAGGGATTCGCATCTCGAATAAGGAGAGGGAACGGAGGATCACCAACCGCCTGTGCCTCTATTGCGGAGTTGCTGGACATTTTTTATTCATGTCCAGTAAGAGGCCAGAGTCCATCAGTAAGCGGAGGGCTACTGGTGAGCGCTACTACTCAGGTCCCTTCATCTAGATCTTGTACTACTATGTCGGTCCATCTACGCTGGACCGGTTCGGGTGCTACATGCAGTGCTTTGATTGACTCTGGGGCTGAGGGTTGTTTCATGGACGAAGCATGGGTTGAGAAACATAACATTCCTTTCAGACCGTTAGACAGGCCTACGCCCATGTTTGCCTTAGATGGTAGTCATCTTCCCAGTATCAAATTTGAGACACTACCTTTAACTCTCACAGTATCTGGTAACCACAGTGAGACTATTTCTTTTTTGATTTTCCATTCACCGTTTACACCTGTTGTTTTGGGTCATCCCTGGCTAGTATGTCATAATCCTTCTATTAATTGGTCTAGTAATTCTATCCTATCCTGGAACGTTTCTTGTCATGTGAAGTGTTTAATGTCTGCCATCCCTCCCGTTTCTTCTCTCCCTACTTCTCAGGAGGAACCTGGCGATTTGACAGGAGTGCCGGAGGAATATCATGATCTGCGCACGGTCTTCAGTCGGTCCCGAGCCAACTCCCTTCCTCCTCACCGGTCGTATGATTGTAGTATTGATCTCCTTCCAGGGACCACGCCTCCTCGAGGTAGACTATACTCTCTGTCGGCTCCCGAACGTAAGGCTCTCGAGGATTATTTGTCTGTGTCTCTTGACGCCGGTACCATAGTGCCTTCTTCTTCTCCGGCCGGGGCGGGGTTCTTTTTGTTAAGAAGAAGGACGGTACTCTGCGCCCCTGCGTGATTATCGAGGGCTGAATGACATAACGGTTAAGAATCGTTATCCGCTTCCCCTTATGTCATCAGCCTTCGAGATTCTGCAGGGAGCCAGGTGCTTTACTAAGTTGGACCTTCGTAACGCTTACCATCTCGTGCGCATCAGAGAGGGGGACGAGTGGAAAACGGCGTTTAACACTCCGTTAGGGCATTTTGAGTACCGGGTTCTGCCGTTCGGTCTCGCCAATGCGCCAGCTGTTTTTCAGGCATTAGTTAATGATGTTCTGAGAGACATGCTGAACATTTTTGTTTTTGTCTATCTTGACGATATCCTGATTTTTTCTCCGTCACTCGAGATTCATGTTCAGCACGTTCGACGTGTTCTACAGCGCCTTTTAGAGAATTGTCTCTACGTAAAGGCTGAGAAGTGCTCTTTTCATGTCTCCTCCGTTACTTTTCTCGGTTCCGTTATTTCCGCTGAAGGCATTCAGATGGATTCCGCTAAGGTCCAAGCTGTCAGTGATTGGCCCGTTCCAAGGTCACGTGTCGAGTTGCAGCGCTTTTTAGGTTTCGCTAATTTCTATCGGCGTTTCATTCGTAATTTCGGTCAAGTTGCTGCCCCTCTCACAGCTCTTACTTCTGTCAAGACGTGTTTTAAGTGGTCCGGTTCCGCCCAGGGAGCTTTTGATCTTCTAAAGAAACGTTTTACGTCCGCTCCTATCCTCGTTACTCCTGACGTCACTAGACAATTCATTGTCGAGGTTGACGCTTCAGAGGTAGGCGTGGGAGCCATTCTATCCCAGCGCTTCCAGTCTGACGATAAGGTTCATCCGTGCGCTTATTTTTCTCATCGCCTGTCGCCATCTGAGCGCAACTATGATGTGGGTAACCGTGAACTGCTCGCCATCCGCTTAGCCCTAGGCGAATGGCGACAGTGGTTGGAGGGGGCGACCGTTCCTTTTGTCGTTTGGACAGACCATAAGAACCTTGAGTACATCCGTTCTGCCAAACGACTTAATGCCCGTCAAGCTCGTTGGGCGTTGTTTTTCGCTCGTTTCGAGTTTGTGATTTCTTACCGTCCGGGTAGCAAGAACACCAAGCCTGATGCCTTATCCCGTCTGTTTAGTTCTTCTGTGGCTTCTACTGATCCCGAGGGGATTCTTCCTTATGGGCGTGTTGTCGGGTTGACAGTCTGGGGAATTGAAAGACAGGTTAAGCAAGCACTCACGCACACTGCGTCGCCGCGCGCTTGTCCTAGTAACCTCCTTTTCGTTCCTGTTTCCACTCGTCTGGCTGTTCTTCAGTGGGCTCACTCTGCCAAGTTAGCTGGTCATCCCGGTGTTCGAGGCACTCTTGCGTCTATTCGCCAGCGCTTTTGGTGGCCGACTCAGGAGCGTGACACGCGCCGTTTCGTGGCTGCGTGTTCAGACTGCGCGCAGAAGAAGTCTGGTAATTTTTTTCTGCTTCTGCTCCTGGTCTTGCTGGGTCTCAGTCTGTTCCCTGCCATCGCATCTCTCCTGTTCTTGTCCCTGCCCTTGCTGTGTCTCAGTCTGTCCCTAGTTCTCATTTTTTTTTTAGAGTAGTACCCTAGTTTCCCTTTTTATCGTTTTTCGTTACGGTCCTGAGGAGAGGAGTTGGGTTCTTTCTCGGGACGTGCTGGACCGTTTGATCTATGATTTCCTCCGTTGCCGCCAGTGTTCCTCCTCGAGAGCGCCAGGAGGCGCTCGGTGAGTGGGGGGGGTACTGTCATGTTTGTCATTTATTGTCATGTCTTGTCCCTGTGCTCCCCATGCTATTCGTTTCCCTCTGCTGGTCTTGTTTGGTTCTATCCCTCTCTCTCCCCCCTCCCTCTCTCACTCTCTCGCTCTCTCTTCTCTCTGTCGTTCCGTTCCTGCTCCCAGCTGTTCCTATTCCCCTAATCATCACTTAGTCTTCCCACACCTGTTCCCGATCCTTTCCCCTGATTAGACTCCCTATTTATTCCTATGTGTTCCGTTCCTGTGCCGTCGGTTCCTTGTTTTGTATTCCATGCTGTTATTGCGTTTCGCCCTGTCCTGTCGTGTTTTTTGCCGTGATTGTGTATCACCCTGTCCTGTCGTGTTTTGTGCCTTCTTCAGACGCTGCGTGTGAGCAGGTGTCTCAGTTGACTACGGCCTGCGCCTACCCGAAGCGACCTGCAGTCTGTGGCCGCTTCTCCAGTTGTTTTCCCCTCTACTATCTAGAGGATTTCAGTTATTCGGTTTTGAGCATTAATAAACTCTGTTTCTGTTAAGTCGCGTTTGGGTCCTCCTTCACCTGCATAACAGACAGAATACAAACAGTGTAGCTATTCCCTCCGCAAGGTAATCAAACAAGCTAAGCGTCAGTATAGAGACAAAGTAGAGTCGCAATTCAACGGCTCAGACACAAGAGGTATGTGGCAGGGTCTACAGTCAATCACAGATTACAAAAAGAAAACCAGCCCCGTCGCGGACCAGGATGTTTTGCTCCCAGACAGACGAAACAACTTCTTTGCTCGCTTTGAAGACAATACAGTGCCACTGACCCGGCCCGCTACCAAAACCTGCGGACTCTCCCTCACTGTAGCCAACTTGAGTAAAACATTTAAATGTGTTAACTCTCGCAAGGCTGGAGGCCCAGACGGCATCCCCAGCCGCGTCCTCAGAGACCAGCTGGCTGGTGTGTTTATGGACATATTCAATCAATCCTTATCCCAGTCTGCTGTTCCCACATGCTTCAAGAGGGCCAGCATTGTTCCTATTCCCAAGAAAGCTAAGGTAACTGAGCTAAATGACTACCACGCCGTAGCACTCACTTCCGTCATCATGAAGTGCTTTGAGAGACTAGTCAAGGACCATATCACCTCCACCCTATCTGACACCCTAGACCCACTCCAATTTGCTTACCGCCCCAATAGGTCCACAGACGACGCAATCGCAATCGCACTATACACTGCCCTAACCCATCTGGACAAGAGGAATACCTATGTGAGAATGCTGTTCATCGACTACAGCTCATCATTTAACACCAAAGTACCCTCCAAACTCGTCATCAAGCTCGAGACCCTGGGTCTCCACCCCACCCTGTGCAACTGGGTCCTGGACTTCCTGACGGTCCGTCCCCAGGTGGTGAGGGTAGGTAACAACATCTCCACTCCGCTGATCCTCAACACTGGGGCCCCACAAGGGTGCGTTCTGAGCCCTCTCCTGTACTCCCTATTCACCCACGACTGCGTGGCCATGCACACCTCCAAATTAATCATCAAGTTTGCAGACGACACTACAGTGGTAGACTTGATTACCAACAACGACGAGACGGCCTACAGGGAGGAGGTGAGGGCCCTCGGAGTGTGGTGTCAGGAAAATAACTTCACACTCAACATCAACAAAACAAAGGAGATGATCGTGGACTTCAGGAAACAGCAGAGGGAGCACCCGTCTATCCACATCGACGGGACAGTAGTGGAGAGGGTAGTAAGTTTTAAGTTCCTCTGCGTACACATCACGGACAAACTGAATTGGTCCACCCACACAGACAGCGTGGTGAAGAAGACGCAGCAGCGCCTCTTCAACCTCAGGAGGCTGAAGAAATGTTGCTTGTCACCAAAAGCACTCACAAACTTTTACAGATGCACAATCGAGAGCATCCTGTCGGGCTGTATCACCGCCTGGTACGGCAACTGCTCCGCCCACAACCGTAAGGCTCTCCAGAGGGTAGTGAGGTCTGCACAACGTATCACCAGGGGCACACCTACACCACCCGATGTCACAGGAAGGCCATAAAGATTATCAAGGACAACAACCACCCGAGCCACTGCTTGTTCACCCCGCTATCATCCAGAAGGCGAGGTCAGTACAGGTGCATCAAAGCGGGGACTGAGAGACTGAGAAACTGCTTCTATCTCAAGGCCATCAGACTGTTACACAGCCACCACTAACATTGAGTGGCTGCTGCCAACATACTGACTCAACTCCAGCCACTTTAATAATGGAAAAATTTATGTAAAAAATGTCTCACTAGCCACTCTAAACAATGCCACTTTATATAATGTTTACATACCCTACATTACTCATCTCATATGTACAGTATATACTGTACTCGATACCATCTACTGCATCTTGCCTATGCCGTTCTGTACCATCACTCATTCATATATTTTTATGTATATATTCTTCATCCCTTTACACTTGTGTATAAGGTAGTAGTTGTGAAATTGTTAGGTTAGATTATTTGTTGGTTATTACTACATTGTCGGAAATAGAAGCACAAGCATTTCGCTACACTCACATTAACATCTGCTAACCATGTGTATGTGACAAATCAAATTAGATTTGATTTAATAAACATAGCCTGGGACCACATCTGTTGTGTTGTCTTGTTAAGATCCAGTGGACCGAGCTTGACGCAATGTTTGTTTGTGCTATCTTGTTAAGATGCAGTAAACCTAGCCTGGTACCACATCTGTTGTGTTGTCTTGCAAACTCCTAGTGGTTTGGTGTGATCTGTTACCAGGCTATGGTGGAACAGCAAATAATAATCAATCTTTATGTGTCTCTGTCCCCCGTGCTAGTGAGGAAGAAGAGGCAGAAGGGAGTGGAGGAGGGCCGTAGAGAAGGAGGAACACCATCCATCTGAATGGGTTGTATACGGTAGAGACGGTGGTGGTGGCAGACTCAGACATGGTGCAGTACCACGGGGCAGAGGCCGCGCAGAGATTCCTGCTCACCGTCATGAACATGGTAAGGATGCTTGAATACACGCACACACACATGTTATGTTATTCTGTTGTCGTGGGGACCTAAAATGGATTTCCATTCAAAATCCTGTTTTCCTTAACCCCTAACCCCAACCTTGACCATATTCCTAATCGTATTCCTAACCCTAAACTTAACCACTAACCCCTAACCCTAACCAGAATTGTAGCCTTAACCCTAAAGCTAACCCCTAAGGTTAAAATAGCCTTTGTCCTCATGGGGACGTGGGAAATGATAACTCCACGAGGTAGAATTTCCTTTTGTGGATTTTAGGTCTAATTAAGTCTCTGAGTTGTACACACGCTGTTGAGCGGCTCACTACCATGTTTGAAAGGTTAAAGACACGTTAACAAGCTTCGTTTTGACAATGCCACCTCCCATGTTTCTCTTGGCTTTGTGCTAGCTGGTTTAGCTCTGAGAGAGACCGGCCAGTACCAGAGAACTGTAACGCTGTTTTTCTATATGCATCCAAAAATAGCACCCTATTCCCTACATAGTACACTACCGTTGACTTGAGACCTACGGGCCCTGATAAAAAGTAGTGCACTATGTAGGGAATAGGGTTCCCTTTGGGACTCAGCCTCTGTTTCTCACCCTTTCAGTTTCTCATTAAAACTGCCCGAACAGCCAACTGATTCAACCTGCTGCTCACAGGGCAGAGCAGTTAGAGGCAGAGCCCAACAGTGACTTGGGCAGGAGAGCAAGAAACCAGAGGGGAGGGGAGGGGAGGGGAGAGGGAATGTGAGGTAGGCAAGAGCCAAGGGGGAAGAGGAGGGAGGGAGAGGGAGACAGAGAGAGAGAGAGAGAGAGGGGGGGAAGAGGAGGGAGGGAGAGGGAGACAGAGAAAGAGATAGAGAGAGGGGGAGGGAGGGAGAGGGAGACAGAGAGAGAGAGAGAGAGAGAGAGAGAGGGGGGGAGGAGGGAGGGAGAGGGAGACAGAGAAAGAGAGAGAGAGAGGGGAGAAGAGGAGGGAGGGAGAGAGAGACAGAGAGAGAGAGAGAGGGTGAAGAGGAGGGAGGGAGAGGGAGACAGAGAAAGAGAGAGAGAGAGGGGGAAGAGGAGGGAGGGAGAGAGAGACAGAGAGAGAGAGAGAGGGTGAAGAGGAGGGAGGGAGAGGGAGACAGAGAAAGAGAGAGAGAGAGGGGGAAGAGGAGGGAGGGAGAGGGAGACAGAGAGAGAGAGAGAGAGAGAGGGGGAGAGGAGGGAGGGAGAGGGAGACAGAGAGAGAGGGGGGGCTGAAGGAGGAAGAGGGAGAGAGAGAGAAGGGGGAAGAGGAGGGAGGAAGAGGGAGACAGAGAAAGAGGGGGAAGAGGAGGGAGGGAGAGGGAGAAAGAGAGAGAGAGGGGGAAAGAGGAGGGAGGGAGAGGGAGACAGAGAGAGAGAGGGGGAGTGTAAGGGAGACAGAGAGAGAGAGGGGGAAAGAGGAGGGAGGGAGAAGGGGACAGAGAGAGAGAGGGGGAAGAGGAGGGAGGTCGAGAGGGAGAGAGAGAGGGGGAGGGAGGGAAAGGGAGACAGAGAGAGAGAGGGGGAAAGAGGCGAGAGGGAGAAGGGGGCAGAGAGAGGGGGGAAGAGGAGGGAGGTAGAGAGGGAGGGAGAGAGAGAGGGGGAAGGGGAGGGAGAGAGAGAGGGTGGAAGAGGAGGGAGGGAGAGGGAGAGCGAGAGAGGGGAAGAGGAGGGAGGGAGAGGGAGAGCGAGAGAGGGGAAGAGGAGGGAGGGAGAGGGAGAGCGAGAGAGGGGAAGAGGAGGGAGGGAGAGGGAGAGCGAGAGAGGGGAAAAGGAGGGAGGGAGAGCGAGAGAGGGGAAGAGGAGGGAGGGAGAGCGAGAGAGGGGAAGAGGAGGGAGGGAGAGGGAGAGCGAGAGAAGGGAAGAGGTGGGAGGGAGAGGGAGAGCGAGAGAGGGGAAGAGGAGGGAGGGGGAGGGAGAGCGAGAGAGGGGAAAAGGAGGGAGGGAGAGGGAGAGCGAGAGAGGGGAAAAGGCATTAGTGAAGGAAGAATGGCGAGAGAGCAGAGAGACAGAAGGAAAGACAGGAGGGAAGGAGGGAGGGTAAAAGAGGGAGGGAGAGGGGGATAAGCCTACTGCTTAAACAACGCTCCGAGGCAGAGCTGTTGGACAGAGATCAACACAGAGCAGTACAGCCAGCCAAGGTCTGGGCAGGAGAGACAGGGATAGGCATGAGGGAAGAGAGAGCGCCAGGAGGAGAAAAGAGAGAGATGGGGGCAGGTATCCACCCTGGTTATACCTTCACAGTACTCTGTGGAAATACCTCCAGGTTAATCATGTAAGATACACCAAAATGCATTTTATTTTGATTACAAAGTATATTTCAAGGCAGTATTTTTCAGTATTTTTAAGTCACATGTACTGTACATAAAGAAAGGGAAACAGCCTCAAAACCAAATGAGCAGGGATTTGTGTAGAGCATAGCAAGTGGAGGAAGCACTATAATACACTAGAAGATCTGTGTAGATTGAAGGTGCTTTTCCCAATTGACCCCATAACCATTTAAGGGGTTACTTGGTGAGAACTAGTGAGTTGTGTTTGATAACTAGTGAGTTGTGTTTGATAACTAGTGAGTTTTTTGATAACAGGTGAGGTTGTGTTTGGTAAAAACCTGAGAAGAACTGGAAATATCCTGGTAAAGGATTTCTTGAAAAGAGTCTGGTTACTTCAGTCACTGCCAGAATTCCCTTGAGGCCTTTAGTTTTGCTGGAACTGTGAACTGAGTTCCAAATGGAACCCTGCTCCCTATGTAGTGAACTACCTTTGACCAGGGCCCAAAGGGAAGTAGTGCACTACTTGGGACTGTGCACAGGCAGCGGGTTGCACCTAATGGAGGAGGACGTGCTCATAGAAATGGCATCAAACAGGTCAAACATTACTATGAGCCGTCCTCCCCTCAACAGCCTCCTGTGGAATAGGGTGCCATTTGGGATGCACCCTGGTGTGTTTGGCCGGTCTGCTGGTTTGAGAGATAATCTACTTTGTTATTTTGCAGTCACAGACATAGTTCTCTGTGTCATCTCCTTTTGAAGTCATTTTGAAAGATCTTCTGAGCTGAGAGAGACTGATTTGGACTGTGTGTGTGGGGAAGGGAAAAGGGATACCTAGTCAGTTGTACAACTGCATTTAACACAACCAGAGAGGTGCTGGCGGCTGTCTTAATCAACGTCCACGTCATCGGCACCTGGGGAACAGTTGTGACTGGGGGGATAACTAACTGCCTTGTTCAAGGGCAGAACGTTGTGGCCCAACGCTCTTAACCGTTTTCAGTCTCAGAAATGTAACATTGTCTCAATATGTATTATTCAATTCTGTTTCATAAGTTTCTGTCATCTCACATTTTAACGTGTAGTTTTGGGGTTGCGATTTAGACACAGAATTGTATCATAATTCAGTGGATCTTGTGAAGTAACTGGACCTTGGTGTCTTCAGATCAATGCATAGAGGCTATGACTATTAAATAATGATTTACTATGTTTCACCAACATGGTAGTTTGTTTACTGTCCTTGTTGTCATTTTTAGAAAGACAACAAAGCAGATCTGCTCTAGGCTCAACTGCTGCTGCATTAACTTCATTACCACAGTAGATTAGCAGCTTTACTGAAGGGGAGTCAGAGTACAGAGACTCCAGAAGGGATAGTTGGTGTCTGTCTGTCTGTCTGTCTGTCTGTCTGTCTGTCTGTCTGTCTGTCTGTCTGTCTGTCTGTCTGTCTGTCTGTCTGTCTGTCTGTCTGTCTGTCTGTCTGTCTGTCTGTCTGTCTGTCTGTCTGTCTGTCTGTCTGTCTGTCTGTCTGTGTCTTTGTCTGTCTGTCTCTCTGTGTGTCTTTGTCTGTCTCGCTCTCTCTCTCTCTGGCTCTCTCTGTGTGTCTTTGTCTGTCTCGCTCTCTCTCTCTCTGGCTCTCTCTGTGTGTCTTTGTCTGTCTGTCTGTCTCTCGCTCTCTCTCTCTGGCTCTCTCTGTGTGTCTTTGTCTGTCTGTCTGTCTCTCGCTCTCGCTCTCTCTGGCTCTCTCTGTGTGTCTTTGTCTGTCTGTCTGTCTCTCTCTCTCGCTCTCTCTGGCTCTCTCTGTGTGTCTTTGTCTGTCTGTCTGTCTGTCTGTCTGTCTCTCTCTCTCGCTCTCTCTGGCTCTCTCTGTGTGTCTTTGTCTGTCTGTCTGTCTCTCT
>NC_060177.1:9880564-9930564 GCF_021184085.1 Oncorhynchus gorbuscha
AGAGAAAAAGAGGAGGAATGTGTGTGTGTGTCTGTGTGTGTGTGTGAGAAATAGAGAGAGTGATACAGAGAGAGAAAAAGAGGAGGAATGTGTGTCTGTGTGTGTGTCTGTGTGTGTGTGTGTGTGTCTGTGTGTGTGTATGTGTGTGTGTGAGAGAGTTTCCCACTGTTTTCCCCTTCCTATTTTATTGCCTGTCTCTCTACTTTAACAGGGCTCTGGAGAGCCAGTCTAAATTGGTGTCAAGTATGTGTGTGTGTGTGTGTGTGTGTGTGTGTGTGTGTGTGTGTGTGTGTGTGTGTGTGTGTGTGTGTGTGTGTGTGTGTGTGTGTGTGTGTGTGTGTGTGTGTGTGTGTGTGTGTGTGTGTGTGTGTGTGTGTGTGTGTGTGTGTGTGTGTGTGTGTGTGTGTGCATCTCGGCAGAGCAGTACAGATAAGAGTCAGTACAATAACGTGTCTGGGTCCAGCATCTGTAAATAGCTATCTCTCCCTAAACTCCCTCAGCACGGCCCCGGGGTTAAGTTTCCCTTAGTACAGATCTAGGATCAGCTTCCCCTCCCTCAATCCTAACCTTAATCAATAGTGGCGAAAAACAATTATTGATCAAATATCAGCAATTAGGGGGAACTTCACCCCTACACCCTCAGCAGGGCTTTATACATCAATAATAGTACTGTATATAATGTCCCATTAGGAAAGTCACTACGAACAACCTCTGTGCCAGAACAAAGTGACACGGTCGATGTCGCCCTTATGCACAGTTCTAGGATCAGCTTGGAAAAGGCTCAACAGACTTTTGGCTAGCTTTCTTGAGGACACATCATCCTAATACAAGGGCTTTTGTCACTTCTCCTCTTTCCACAGAGATGGAGAGCTCCTATCAATTCTCCTCTATTATTGTATCCTTGTTTCTTGTCTCCTTTCCTCTTCTCCTTCCCTGACCCTGTGTGTGATGCTGTTCTGTTTTCTCCACAGGACAGGCTGAAGATGGGCCACCACGGAGAGAGGGCTCTGGATAGATTATGTCCTCATCTCCTCTCATTATCTCCTTGTCTTGCTTCCTTCCCTGTTTCCTCTACAGGACAAGCTGAAAGTGGGCCACCACGGAGAAAGGTCCCTGGAGAGCTTCTGTCAGTGGCAGTGGGAGGAGTACGGTGGCCCCCGTTACTTAGGCAACAATTACGTGCCCGGGGGCAGGGATGACATCCCACCTGTGGACACGGCCGTGCTCGTCACTAGGTAACTGTCATTGTCACCGTCACACTTCCAATCACACTGTCACTGTCCAGGACTGGCACTGTTGTCACTGTGTATCTGATATAGTCTCCTGCTCTCTCTCCCTCTCTCTCTCTCTCTCTCTCTCTCTCTCTCTCTCTCTCTCTCTCTCTCTCTCTCTCTCTCTCTCTCTCTCTCTCTCTCCTCTCTCTCTCTCTCTCTCTCTCTCTCTCTCTCTCTCTCTCCCTCTCTCTCTCTCTCTCTCTCTCTCTCTCTCTCTCTCTCTCTCCTCTCTCTCTCTCTCTCTCTCTCTCTCTCTCTCTCTCTCTCCCTGCTCTCTCTCTCTCTCTCTCTCTCTCTCTCTCTCTCTCTCTCTCTCTCTCTCTCTCTCTCTCTCTCTCTCTCCATCCCAGCTCTCTCTCCATTTCAATTTCAATTCAATGGGCTTTATAGACAAGGGCCAAAGCAAGTGAAATAGGTAACAAACAAAAGTGAAAAAGAAATGAACAGTAAACATTACACTCACAAAAGTTCAAAAGAATAAAGACATTTCAAATGTCACATTAGGTGCAAATAGTTCAAGTACAAAAGGAAAAATAAATAAACATAAATATTGGTTGTATTTCCAAAGGTGTTCTTCACTGGTTGCCCTTTTCTTGTGGCGACAGGGCACAAATCTTGCTGCTGTGATGGCACACTGGTATTTCACCCAGTAGATATGGGAATTTATTCAAATTTGATATGTTTTCAATTTCTTTGTGGGCCTGTGTAATCTGAGGGAAATATGTATCTCTAATATGGTCATACATGTGGAAGGAGGGAAGGAAGTGCAGCTCAGTTTCCACCCCATTTTGTGGGCAGTGAGCACATAACCTGTCTTCTCTTTCTCAATAGCAAGGCTATGCTCACTAAGTCTGTACATAGTCAAAGCTTTCCTTAAGTTTAGGTCAGTCACAGTGGTCAGGTATTCTGCGCTGTGTACTCTCTGTTTAGGGCCAAATAGCATTCTAGTTTGCTCTGTGTTTTTGTTAATTGTTTCTAATGTGTCAAATAATTATCTTTTTGTTTTCTCATGATTTGGTTGGGTCTAATTGTGCTGCTGTCATGGGGCTCTGTGGGGTGTGTTTGTGTTTGTGAACAGAGCCCCAGGACCAGCTTGCTTAGGGGACTCTTCTCCAGGTTCATCTCTCTGTAGGTGATGGCTTTGTTATGGAAGGTTTGGGAATCACTTCCTTTTAGGTGGTTATAGAATTTAACGGCTCTTTTCTGGATTTTGATCATTAGTGGGTATCGGCCTAATTCTGCTCTGCATGCATTATTTGGTGTTCTACGTTGTACACGGAGGATATTTTTGCAGAATTCTGCTTGCAGAGTCTCAATTTGGTGTTTGTCCCATTTTGTGAAGTCTTGGTTGGTGAGTGGACCCCAGACCTCACAACCATAAAGGGCAATGGGCTCTATGACTGATTCAAGTATTTTTAGCCAGATCCTAATTGGTATGTTGAATTTTATGTTCCTTTTGATGGCATAGAATACCCTGCTTGCCTTGTCTCTCAGATCGTTCACAGCTTTGTGGTTACCTGTGGTGCTGATGTTTAGGCCAAGGTATGTATAGTTGTTTGTGTGCTCTAGGGCAACAGTGTCTAGATGGAATTTGTATTTTTGGTCCTGGCGACTGGACTTTTTTTTTTGGAACACCATTATTTTGGTCTTACTGAGATTTATTGTCAGGGCTCAGGTCTGACAGAATCTGTGCAGAAGATCTAGGTGCTGCTGTAGGCCCTCCTTGGTTGGTGACAGAAGCACCAGATCATCAGCAAACAGTAGACATTTGACTTTAGATTCTAGTAGGAAGAGGCCAGGTGCTGCAGACTTTTCTAAAGCCCGCGCAAATTCGTTGATATATATGTTGAAGAGGGTGGGGCTTAAGCTGCATCCCTGTCTCACCCCACGACCCTGTGTGAAGAAATGTGTGTGTTTTTTGCCAATTTTAACCGCAAACTTGTTGTTTGTGTACATGGTTTATATAATGTCATATGTTTTACCCCCAACACATCAATTTGTATAGCAGACCCTCAAAAGCCTTCGATTGAGTCGAATGCTTTTTTGAAATCAACAAAGCATGAGAAGACTTTGCCTTTGTTTTGGTTTGTTTGGTTGTCAATTAGGGTGTGCAGGGTGAATATATGGTCTGTTGTATGGTAATTTGGTAAAAAGCCAATTGTACATTTGCTCAGTACATTGTTTTCATTGAGGAAATGTACGAGTCTGCTGTTGATGATAATGCAGAGGATTTTCCCAAGGTTACTGTTGACGCATATTCCACGGTAGTTATTTGGGTCATATTTGTGTCCACTTTTGTGGATTGGGGTGATCAGTCCTTGGTTCCAAGTATTGGGGAAGATGCCAGAGCTAAGGATGATGTTAAAGAGTTTTAGTATAGCCAATTGGAATTTGTATATTTGATCATTTAATTAAGGATACCATCAACACCACAGGCCTTTTTGGGTTGGAGTTTTATTTTCTCCTGTAACTTGTTCAAGGTAATTGGAGAATCCAGTGGGTTCTGGTAGTCTTTAATAGTTGATTCTAAGATTTGTATTTGATCATGTATATGTTTTTGCTCTTTATTCTTTGTTAAGGAGCCAAAAAGATTGGAGAAGTGGTTTACCCATACATCTCCATTTTCGCTAGATAATTCTTCGTGTTGTTGTTTGTTTAGTGTTTTCCAATTTTCCCAGAAGTGGTTGGAGTCTATGGATTCTTCAATTACATTGAGCTGATTTCTGATGTGCTGTTCCTTCTTTTTCCGTAGTGTATTTATGTATTGTTTTAGTGATTCACCATAGTGAAGGCGTAGACTCAGGTTTTCCAGGTCTCTATGTTTTTGGTTGGACAGGTTTCTCAATTTCTTTCTTAGATTTTTGCATTCTTCATCAAACCATTTGTCATTGTTGTTTATTTTCTTTGGTTTTCTATTTGATATTTTTTAGATTTGATAGGGAAGCTGAGAGGTCAAATATACTGACTTTCTACGGCCAAGTTCACACCTTCACTATTGCAGTGGAACATTTTACCCAGGAAATTGTCTCGAAGGGATTGAATTTGTTGTTGCCTAATTGTTTTTTGGTAGGTTTCCAAACTACATACCTTCCATCTATAGAATGAGAGACTCAGAGCGGAGGTCAGTAATAAAGTAGTCTACAGTACTACTGCCAAGAGATGAGCTATAGGTGTACCTACCATAGCAGTCCCCTCGAAGCCTACCATTGACTATGTACATACCAGCGTGGACAGAGCTGCAGGAGCTGTGACCCATTTTTGTCGGTTATGTTGTCATAGTTGTGCTCTTTTAGGCCAAAGGCAGATGACCTCAGGCCTTGGATATTCCAGGATGATATAGTGAAGGCTTTTGTTCCATAAAGTGTCCAATGTTGTTGGTCGTGTTTTGGCCTCAGGCCAGTAAGTGTGAGCAGAGCCTGCTGAGCACATGGTACATGCCATTGGCTTGGGCGAGAGTGAGCGTGGGGTTGGGCCTGTTTGTCCGCTCACTACCTGGGCGTATGTGTGACTTCCATGTTGAGGCCCTCTTTGCGGGGGTGGGCTGCATGGGGTGAGCAGGAGTGGCATAGGTCTGATCTGAGGGGGGCCTAAATGGGGTGTGGGGATGGTTGACGTGGGGGGGTGTTGATAGGTTGGGGTGAGGGTGTGGATGTGTCTGGGGCTGCTGTGGTCTGGATATAGGTCCTCTTACCGTGGGTCCTCTATGTGTAGGTCCAGGGGGGTCCTGCAGGTCTTGGAGGGTGTCTCGCTGGTCTGGGTGGGGTGTCTATTGATCTGTTGCTCCTGTGTGAAGTGTTGGGGATACGTTTGAGAGAAACTAACAAATGTCAAATCATATTTTTCAACGAGATGGCCAGTCAATTTGAGAAACGTTATTGTGTATTCTACGCAATGACACAGTTTTAAGTTATTACGTAATGAAGTCATCACGCAATGACATCACAACATGTATTTAGCTACTTTTAGCAACAAATTGACCTGCCTCTAGCAACTTCCCCTGAAAATTAGTTGGCAACACTGGCTGCAATCTGACGTGCAGTTAACTCTAATGAACTTATCCTCTGCAGCAGAGGTAACTCTGGGTCTTCATTTCCTGTGGCGGTCCTCACGAGAGACAGTTTCATCATAGCGCTTTTCCACATTGACTGACCTTCATGTTTTAAAGTAATGATGGACTGTTGTTTCTCTTTGCTTATTTGAGCTGTTCTGGCCATAATATGGACTTGTTCTTTTACCAAATAGAGCTCTGTTCTGTATACCACCTCTCCCTTGTCACAACACAACTGATTGGCTCAAATGCATTAAGAAGAAAATAAATTCCACAAATGAACTTTTAACAAGGCACACCTGTTAATTGAAATGCATTCCAGGTGACTACCTCGTGAAGTTGGTTGAGAGGATGCCAAGAGTGTGCAAAGCTGTCATCAAGGCAAAGGGTGGCTATTTTAAAGAATCTAAAATATAAAATATATTTTGATTTGTTTAACACTTTTTGGGTTACTACATGATTCACATGTGTTATTTCATGATTTTGATGTCTTGTAGAAAATAGTCAAATGCAGAAAATAGTAAAAAATAAAGAAAAACCCTTGAATGAGTAGGCGTCCAAACTATATAATGAAAAAGTGTGGGACCAACAGCAATAAGGCATCAATAATAGTCATAGACGTAGTAGTAGTGGAAATGGGAATACCATTAACAGGAACTACAACAATAATATTAATGAGAATAATAATAATAATACATTAAAGTAATAGTAATAGGCCAGTCTCAACATGATTAAGAAGCCACATGACATGGTATGAAAGCCACATGACATGGTATGAAAGCCACATGACATGGTATGAAAGCCACATGACATGGTATGGAAGCCACATGACATGGTATGGAAGCCACATGACATGGTATGAAAGCCACATGACATGGTATGAAAGCCACATGACATGGTATGAAAGCCACATGACATGGTATGGAAGCCACATGACATGGTATGAAAGCCACATGACATGGTATGAAAGCCACATGACATGGTATGGAAGCCACATGACATGGTATGAAAGCCACATGACATGGTATGAAAGCCACATGACATGGTATACATGGTATGAAAGCCACACGACATGGTATGAAAGCCACATGACATGGTATGAAAGCCACATGACATGGTATGAAAGCCACATGCCATGGTATGAAAGCCACATGACATGGTATGAAAGCCACATGACATGGTATGAAAGCCACATGACATGGTATGAAAGCCACATGACAAAGTTTGATGATCCCATGTGTATCTATGTGTTGTTTTTGTCGTACTGCTTTGCTTTATCTTAAAGGTGAAATAATTGTATTTATTTTTTCAATTACATTGCACTTTTCACTGTCTGTCCTCAGGTTATGGCAGGAGGATGCATATTTGGCTACCCAAACTGCACATTGAGGCTTTTCACACAATAAATGATTTGTACTTAATTATAATTTTGGGAAAGAAAGATTCTCTTAGGTCTGAGTATTCCTCACAGTATAATGGGAAATACATCTCTGTCTGTACCTCTCCCAAGGAGCAGAGTGAGCAGCCTGTCCTCTCTGGGCAGCCAGGTGTGCCTCTATAGCCAGACTGTGCTCACTGCTCAATGAGTCTGTACAGCTTGTCCTCTCCCCTGGAGCAGAGTGAGCAGCCTGTCCCCTGAGCAGCCTCTGGGCAGCCAGGTGTGCCTCTATAGCCAGACTGTGCTCACTGAGTCTGTACCTCTCCCCTGGAGCAGAGTGAGCACAGCTTGTCCTCTCTGGGCAGCCAGGTGTGCCTCTATAGCCAGACTGTGCTCACTGAGTCTGTACCTCTCCCCTGGAGCAGAGTGAGCAGCCTGTCCTCTCTGGGCAGCCAGGTGTGCCTCGATAGCCAGACTGTGCTCACTGAGTCTGTACCTCTCCCCTGGAGCAGAGTGAGCAGCCTGTCCTCCTGTCAGTGTTTTACTCAGTTTAACTCAGTTTTCTATCAGTCACAGTGGTCAGATAGTCTGCCACCATGTACTGTCTGTTTAGAGCCAAATAGCGTTGATTTGTTGTGGTGTCTTTCTAATAGGTGATGTATTTCTATTTTTGCTTCGATGATTTGGTTGGGCCGGACTTTCTGTGTGCAGTCCTGAGGCTCTATGGGTTGGTTTGGGTTAGTGAACTGAGCCTCAGAACCAGCTGGCGAAGGGGACTCTTCTCATGTTTCATCTCTTGACATTGTAGGGCTGTGTGATGGAATCTTTCGGGGAAGCTTGTTTTAATTAAGATGGTAGTCAAATGTGATGGTTATTTTTTCTAATATAATTCCATCTATTGTCTCTCTCTCTCTCTGTCTCTCTCTCCCCCCCCCTCTCTCTCTCTCGCTTTCTTTCTCTCTCTCTCGCTTTCTTTCTCTCTCTCTCTCTCTCTCTCTCTCTCTCTCTCTCTCTCTCTCTCTCTCTCTCAGTCTGTCTCTCTCTTTCCCTCTCCCTCTGTCTCTCACCCTGTCTCTCACTCTCTCTCCTTCTCTCTCTCTCCTCTCTCTCTCTCTCCATCTTCCTCTCTCCCGCTCTCCCGCTATCTCTGTCTCTTTTTCTCTCTCTCTCTCTTTCTCTCCATCTCCCTCTCTCTCTGCCTCTCTCTCCCTCCCTCTCTGTCTCTCTCCCTCTCTTTCTTCTTCTCTCTCCATCTCCTTCTCCCTCTTTCACTCTTTCTTTTTCTCTCTCCTTCTCGCTCCATCTCCCTCTCTCCCTCTCTCTCTCCCCCTCTCTCCCCTCTCTCTCTCCCGACCCCCCTCTCTCTCTGTCTCTCCCTCTGTCTCTCCCTTTGTCTCTTTTTTCTATTAGAATTCTCTCTCTCTCTCTGTCTGTCTCTCTCTTTCCCTCTGTCTCTCTCCCTCTCCGTCTCTGTCTCCCTCTCCCTCTGTCTCTTACCCTGTCTCTCACTCTGTCTCTCCCTCTCTCTCTCTCCTCTCTTTCTCTCTCCATCTCCCTCTCTCTGTCTCTTTTTCTCTCTCTCTCTTTCTCTCCATCTCCCTCTCTCTTTCCCTCTCTGTCTCTCTCCCGCTCTCTTTCTTCTTCTCTCTCCTTCTCCTTCTCCCTCTCTCTCTCCCTCTCTCCCCCTCTCTCTCTGCCTCTCTCTCTCCCTCTCTGCCTCTCTCCCTCTCTCTTTCTTCTTCTCCCGATTTCTCTCTTTCTTTTTATCTCTCCTTCTCGCTCCATCTCCCTCTCTCCCTCTCTCCCTCCCCCTCCCTCCCCCTCTCTCTCCCCTCTCTCCCCTCTCTCTCTCTCTCTCTCTCTCTCCCGATCCCCCCCTCTCTCCCCCTACATCTCCCCTCCCTCTCCCTCTCCTCTCTCTCTCTCTCTCACTTTCTCTTTCTCTCTCTCTTCTCCTCTCCGTCTCTGTCTCCCTCTCTCTCCCTCTCTCTCTCGCGCTCTCTCTCCCTGTCTCTCTCTCTCTCCCTCTCTGTTACTCCACCTCTCTCTTTCTTCTTCTCTCTCCTTCTCCCTCTTTCTCTCTTTCTTTTTATCTCTCCTTCTCGCTCCATCTCCCTCCTCTCTCTCTCTCCCTGTCTCTCTCTCTCTCCCTCTCTGTCACTCCCTCTCTCTCTCTCTCTCTTCCTGTCTCTCTCTCTCTCTCCCTCTCTGTCACTCCCCCTCTCTCTTTCTTCTTCTCTCTCCTTCTCCCTCTTTCTCTCTTTCTTTTATCTCTCCTTCTCGCTCCATCTCCCTCCCTCTCTCTCTCTCTCTCTCTCTCTCTCTCTCTCTCTCTCTCTCTCTCCTCCCTCCCTCTCTCTCCTCTCTCTCTCTCTCTCTCTCTCTCTCTCTCTCTCTCCCTCTCTCTCCCTCTCTATCCCTCTCTCTCCCTCTCTCTCTCTCTCTCTCTCTCTCTCTCTCTCTCTCTCTCTCTCTCTCTCTCTCTCTCTCTCTCTCCCTCTCCCTGTTTCTTTCTTTCTCTCACTGTCTCTCTGTCCATCTGTCTCTCTCTTTCTCCCTCTGTCTCTCCCTTTGTCTCTTTTTTCTATTAGAATTGGATCTATACTCTCTCTCTCTCGCTCTCTCTCTCCCTCTCCCTCTGTCTCTCTCCCTCTCTGCCTCTGTCTCCCTCTCCCTCTGTCTCTCTCCCTCTCTGCCTCTGTCTCCCTCTCCTCTGTCTCTCTCTCTGTCTCTCTCTCTTCTCTCTCTCTCTCTCTCTCTCTCTCTCTCTCTCTCTTTCTGTTTCTCTCTCCTGTCTTCGCTCCATCTCCCTCTATCCTCTCTCTTTTCTCCTCCTTTCTCTCACTCACTCCCTCTGTCTCTTCTCTTTCTCTCTCTGTCCTTGGCTGTATTGTATTATATTTAGCATAAATTGCTCCTCTTCGTGGCCATGGTGGTTTTAATCAATTAGCCCATTAGCACATCTCTCTTGCACGCACGCGCACACACGCGCACACACACACACACACACACACACACACACACACACACACACACACACACACACACACACACACACACACACACACACACACACACACACACACACACACACACACACACACACACACACACACACACACACACACACACACACACACACACACACACACGCGCACACACTCTCTCTCTCTCTCTCATTCCTAATTCTGAATTAGGCATTATTACCTGTTCTAATTTGGGCCGGGAGGTGAAAGGTTTCATTTGGTTTCAACAAGCACTCATATAGCCTGTCAGATCGTATCCTGTCATCCTGCACTGTAAAACAAATCTGGTTGTTTCAACTAAATATTATTAAGTAAGTAGTTCTACAGCCTTTCTTTATTTACTGAACCTTTCGGTCAGTGTTACCTGAACATAACATTTTTAGTTGGCCCAAACTTGGCCCAAAAACGTAGGCAAACATTCTGTCAACTTAACATGTATTTACTCAATCTGTGTCATATGTTCATTCAACTGGAAATACAGTGCTTTTAACATACAATGTTTTCAACTTACAGATTTGACACGTTGACTACATTGTGCATGTGGTAGATAACAGGGTGCAGAGAGGAGAGAAGAGAGGAGAGAGGGGAGGAGAGAAGAGAGGAGAGAAGAGAGGAGAGATTGGAGAGAGAGGAGAGATGGGAGAGAGAGGAGAGATTGGAGAGAGAGGAGAGATGGGAGGAGAGAGGGGAAGGGGGAGAGAGCAGAGATGGGAGAGAGAGGAGAGATGGGAGAGAGAGGAGAGATGGGAGAGAGAGAAGAGATGGGAGAGAGAGGAGAGATGGGAGAGAGAGGAGAGATGGGAGGGGGGAGCAGAGAAGAGAGGAGAGAGGGGAGAGAGATGAGAGATTGGAGAGAGAGGAGAGATGGGAGAGAGAGGAGAGATTGGAGAGAGAGGAGAGATGGGAGGAGAGAGGGGAAGGGGGAGAGAGCAGAGATGGGAGAGAGAGGAGAGATGGGAGAGAGAGGAGAGATGGGAGAGAGAGAAGAGATGGGGAGAGAGGAGAGATGGGAGAGAGAGGAGAGATGGGAGGGGGAGCAGAGAAGAGAGGAGAGAGGGGAGAGAGATGAGAGATGGGAGGAGAGAGGGGAAGGGGGAGAGATGAGAGATGGGAGAGAGAGGAGAGATGGGAGAGAGAGGAGAGATGAGAGAGAGAGGAGAGATGGGAGGGGGAGCAGAGAGGAGAGAAGAGAGGAGAGAGGGGAGAGAGATGAGAGATGGGAGGAGAGAGGGGAAGGGGGAGAGAGGAGAGATGGGAGAGAGAGGGAGAGATGGGAGAGAGAGGAGAGATGGGAGAGAGAGGAGAGATGGGAGGGGGAGCAGAGAGGAGAGAAGAGAGGAGAGAGGGAGAGAGATGAGAGATGGGAGGAGAGAGGGGAAGGGGGAGAGAGGAGAGATGGGAGAGAGAGGAGAGATGGGAGAGAGAGGAGAGATGGGGAGAGAGGAGAGATTGGAGGGGGAGCAGAGAGGAGAGGAGAGAGGAGAGATTGGAGGGGGAGCAGAGAGAAGAGAAGAGAGGAGAGAGGGGAGAGAGAGGAGAGATGGGAGAGAAAGGAGAGATTGGAGGGGGGAGCAGAGAGGAGAGGAGAGAAGAGAGGGGAGAGAGAGGAGAGATGGGAGAGAGAGGAGAGATGGGAGAGAGAGGAGAGAAGAGAGGAGAGAGGGGAGAGAGAGGAGAGATGGGAGAGAGAGGAGAGATGGGAGAGAGAGGAGAGAAGAGAGGAGAGAGGGGAGAGAGAGGAGAGATGAGAGGAGAGATGGGAGAGAGAGGAGAGATGGGAGAGAGAGGAGAGAAGAGAGGAGAGAAGAGAGGAGAGATTGGAGAGAGAGGAGAGATGGGAGAGAAAGGAGAGATTGGAGAGAGAGGGGAGATGGGAGAGAGAGGAGAGATTGGAGAGAGAGGGGAGATGGGAGAAGAGAGGGGAAGGGGGAGAGAGGAGAGATGGGAGAGAGAGGAGAGATGGGAGAGAGAGGAGAGATGGGAGGGGGGAGCAGAGAGGAGAGAAGAGAGGAGAGAGGGGAGAGAGATGAGAGATGGGAGGAGAGAGGGGAAGGGGGAGAGAGGAGAGATGGGAGAGAGAGGAGAGAAGAGAGGAGAGAGGGGAGAGAGAGGAGAGATGGGAGAGAGAGGAGAGATTGGAGGGGGGAGCAGAGAGGAGAGGAGAGAGGAGAGAAGAGAGGGGAGAGAGAGGAGAGATGGGAGAGAGAGGAGAGATGGGAGAGAGAGGAGAGATTGGAGGGGAGCAGAAAGGAGAGGAGAGAGGAGAGATTGGAGGGGGAGCAGGGAGAAGAGAGGAGAGAGGAGAGGAGAGAGAGGAGAGATTGGAGGGGGGAGCAGAGAGAAGAGAGGAGAGAAGAGAGGAGAGAGGGGAGAGAGAGGAGAGATGGGAGAGAGAGGAGAGATGGGAGAGAGATTGGAGGGGGGAGCAGAGAGGAGAGGAGAAGGGAGGGAGGGGAGAGGGAGATGTGGGCAAATTAGAGCGTGTCACTTCATGCTCCGGTTTCCCTTCTCACTGACGGCTGATCTGGCTGAGCTGAGACGGCGTGTGTATGTCAAGGTGTGTGGGCATCTGTCTGGGATGTGTGTCTGCTGTACTGTAACACTCAGAGGAGAGGGGTAATCTCTATGTCACGCCTGTCACTGTAGACTTCCTCGTCTCCAACAACTCATTACCTGCCTCTCAGGAGATGACATGACATGTGATACTGTCCTGTATCTGTCTGAGACGGTCTAATGTCTGCCTATCTGCTCTCAGTATGTAACTGATACTGTACTAGTTGGATCATTTCTAGGGATTCGGGAGACATCTTAACAGGAAAGAATATCTCTGTGTTCAGCCTCCCCCGCACCATGCCCTCTCCCCTCCGCCCAGCCTCCCCCTCACCATGCCCTCTCCCCTCCGCCAAGCCTCCCCTCACCATGCACTCACCCCTCCGCCCAGCCTCCACCTCACCATGCACTCTCCCCTCCGCCCAGCCTCCCTCGCCATGCCCTCTCCCCTCCGCCCTCTCCCCAGCCTCCCCCGCACCATGCCCTCTCCACTCCGCCCAGCCTCCCTTCGCCATGCCCTCTGCCCTCCGCCCAGCCTCCCTCCGCTCAGCCTCCCCCTCACCATGCCCTCTCCCCTCCGCCCAGCCTCCCCCTACCATGCCCTTTCCACTCCGCCCAGCCTCCCCCTCGCCATGCCCTCTCCCCTCCGCCCAGCCTCCCCTCACCATGCCCTCTCCCCTCCGCCAAGCCTTCCCTCGCCATGCCCTTTCCCCTCTCCCCAGCCTCCCCTCACCATGCACTCTCCCTTCCGCCCAGCCTCCCCTCACCATGCCCTCTCCCCTCCACCCTCTCCCCAGCCTCCCCCGCACCATGCCCTCTCCCCTCCGCCCAGCCTCCACCTCACCATGCCCTTTCCCCTCCGCCCAGCCTCCCCTCACCATGTCCTCTCCCCTCCGCCCAGCCTCCCCTCGCCATGCCCTCTCCCCTCCGCCCAGCCTCCCCCTCACCATGCCCTCTCCCCTCCGCCCAGCCTCCCCTCACTATGCCCTCTCTCCTCCGCCCAGCCTCCCCTCTCCATGCCCTCTCTCCTCCGCCCAGCCTCCCCTCACCATGCCCTTTCCCTCCGCCCCCCTCCCCTCCGCCCCTGCCTCCCCTCGCCATGCCCTCTCCCCTCCGCCCAGCCTCCCCTCGCCATGCCCTCTCCCCTCTGCCCAGCCTCCCCTCGCCATGCCCTCTCCCCTCCGCCCAGCCTCCCCCTCGCCATGCCATCTCCCTCCGCCCAGCCTGGAGGGGGAGCAGAGAGATTGGAGGGGGAGCAGAGAGGAGAGGAGAGAGGAGAGATTGGAGGGGGGAGCAGAGAGAAGAGAGGAGAGAGGAGAGGAGAGAGAGGAGAGATTGGAGGGGGAGCAGAGAGAAAGAGAGGAGAGAAGAGGGGAGAGAGAGGAGAGATGGGAGAGAGAGGAGAGATTGGAGGGGGAGCAGAGAGAAGAGAGGAGAGAAGAGAGGAGAGAGGGGAGAGAGAGGAGAGATGGGAGAGAGAGGAGAGATGGGAGAGAGATTGCAGGGGGGAGCAGAGAGGAGAGGAGAAGGGAGGGAGGGGAGAGGGAGATGTGGGCAAATTAGAGCGTGTCACTTCATGCTCCGGTTTCCCTTCTCACTGACGGCTGATCTGGCTGAGCTGAGACGGCGTGTGTATGTCAGGGTGTGTGGGCATCTGTCTGGGATGTGTGTGTCTGCTGTACTGTAACACTCAGAGGAGAGGGGTAATCTCTATGTCACACCTGTCACTGTAGACTTCCTCGTCTCCAACAACTCATTACCTGCCTCTCAGGAGATGACATGACATGTGATACTGTCCTGTATCTGTCTGAGACGGTCTAATGTCTGCCTATCTGCTCTCAGTATGTAACTGATACTGTACTAGTTGGATCATTTCTAGGGATTCGGGAGACATCTTAACAGGAAAGAATATCTCTGTGTTCAGCCTCCCCCTCGCCATGCCCTCTCTCCTCCGCCCAGCCTCCCCCTCACCATGCCCTCTCCCCTCCGCCCAGCCTCCCCTCACCATGCACTCTCCCCTCCGCCCAGCCTCCCCTCACCATGCACTCTCCCCTCCGCCCAGCCTCCCCCTCACCATGCCCTCTCCCCTCCGCCAAGCCTCCCTCGCCATGCCCTTTCCCCTCTCCCCAGCCTCCCCCGCACCATGCCCTCCCCTCCACCCAGCCTCCCCCTCACCATGCCCTCTCCCCTCCGCCTAGCCTCCCCCTCACCATGCCCCCTCTCCCCTCCGCCAAGCCTCCCCTCGCCATGCCCTTTCCCCTCTCCCCAGCCTCCCCTCACCATGCACTCTCCCCTCCGCCCAGCCTCCCCTCACCATGCACTCTCCCCTCCGCCCAGCCTCCCTCACCATGCACTCTCCCCTCCGCCCAGCCTCCCCCCTCGTCATGCCCTCTCCCCTCCGCCCTCTCCCCAGCCTCCCCCGCACCATGCCCTCTCCACTCCGCCCAGCCTCCCTTCGCCATGCCCTCTGCCCTCCGCCCAGCCTCCCCTCCGCTCAGCCTCCCCTCACCATGCCCTCTCCCCTCCGCCCAGCCTCCCCTACCATGCCCTTTCCACTCCGCCCAGCCTCCCCTCGCCATGCCCTCTCCCTCCGCCCAGCCTCCCCTCACCATGCCCTCCCCTCCGCCAAGCCTTCCCTCGCCATGCCCTTTCCCCTCTCCCCAGCCTCCCCCTCATCATGCACTCTCCCTTCCGCCCAGCCTCCCCTCACCATGCCCTCTCCCCTCCACCCTCTCCCCAGCCTCCCCCCGCACCATGCCCTCTCCCCTCCGCCCAGCCTCCACCTCACCATGCCCTTTCCCTCCGCCCAGCCTCCCCTCACCATGTCCTCTCCCCTCCGCCCAGCCTCCCCTCGCCATGCCCTCTCCCCTCCGCCCCAGCCTCCCCTCACCATGCCCTCTCCCCTCCGCCCAGCCTCCCCCTCACTATGCCCTCTTTCCTCCGCCCAGCCTCCCCCTCTCCATGCCCTCTCTCCTCCGCCCAGCCTCCCCTCACCATGCCCTTTCCCTCCGCCCTCTCCCCCCTCCGCCCTGCCTCCCCCTCGCCATGCCCTCTCCCCTCCGCCCAGCCTCCCCCTCGCCATGCCCTCTCCCTCTGCCCAGCCTCCCCTCGCCATGCCCTCTCCCCTCCGCCCAGCCTCCCCCTCGCCATGCCCTCTCCCCTCCGCCCAGCCTGGAGGGGAGCAGAGAGATTGGAGGGGGAGCAGAGAGGAGAGGAGAGAGGAGAGATTGGAGGGGGGGAGCAGAGAGAAGAGAGGAGAGAGGAGAGAGAGAGAGAGGAGAGATTGGAGGGGGAGCAGAGAGAAGAGAGGAGAGAAGAGGGGAGAGAGAGGAGAGATGGGAGAGAGAGGAGAGATTGGAGGGGGAGCAGAGAGAAGAGAGGAGAGAAGAGAGGAGAGAGGGGAGAGAGAGGAGAGATGGGAGAGAGATTGCAGGGGGGAGCAGAGAGGAGAGGAGAAGGGAGGGAAGGGAGAGGGAGATGTGGGCAAATTAGAGCGTGTCACTTCATGCTCCGGTTTCCCTTCTCACTGACGGCTGAACTGGCTGAGCTGAGACGGCGTGTGTATGTCAGGGTGTGTGGGCATCTGGCTGGGATGTGTGTGTCTGCTGTACTGTAACACTCAGAGGAGAGGGGTAATCTCTATGTCACGCCTGTCACTGTAGACTTCCTCGTCTCCAACAACTCATTACCTGCCTCTCAGGAGATGACATGACATGTGATACTGTCCTGTATCTGTCTGAGACGGTCTAATGTCTGCCTATCTGCTCTCAGTATGTAACTGATACTGTACTAGTTGGATCATTTCTAGGGATTCGGGAGACATCTTAACAGGAAAGAATATCTCTGTGTTCAGCCTCCCCCTCGCCATGCCCTCTCCCCTCCGCCCAGCCTCCCCCTCGCCATGCCCTCTCCCCTCCGCCCAGCCTCCCCCTCACCATGCCCTCTCCCCTCCGCCAAGCCTCCCCTCGCCATGCCCTCTCCCCTCCGCCCAGCCTCCCCTCACCATGCACTCTCCTCTCCGCCCAGCCTCCCCTCACCATGCACTCTCCCTCCGCCCAGCCTCCCTTACCATGCACTCTCCCCTCCGCCCAGCCTCCCCCTCGCCATGCTCTCTCCCCTCGGCCCAGCCTCCCCTCACCATGCCCTCTCCCCTCCGCCAAGCCTCCCCTCACCATGCCCTTTCCCCTCTCCCCAGCCTCCCCTCACCCTCCGCCCAGCCTCCCCCTCACCATGCCCTCTCCCCTCCGCCAAGCCTCCCCTCGCCATGCCCTTTCCCTTCTCCCCAGCCTCCCCCTCACCATGCACTCTCCCCTCTGCCCAGCCTCCCCTCACCATGCCCTCTCCCCTCCACCCTCTCCCCAGCCTCCCCCGCACCATGCCCTCTCCCCTCCGCCCAGCCTCCACCTCACCATGCCCTTTCCTCCGCCCAGCCTCCCCCTCACCATGTCCTCTCGCCTCCGCCCAGCCTCCCTCGCCATGCCCTCTCCCCTCCGCCCAGCCTCCCCCTCACCATGTCCTCTCCCCTCCGCCCAGCCTCCCTCGCCATGCCCTCTCCCCTCCGCCCAGCCTCCCCCTCACTATGCCCTCTCTCCTCTGCCCAGCCTCCCCCTCTCCATGCCCTCTCTCCTCCGCCCAGCCTCCCCTCACCATGCCCTTTCCCTCCGCCCTCTCCCCTCCCCTCCGCCCTGCCTCCCCTCGCCATGCCCTCTCCCCTCCGCCCAGCCTCCCCCTCGCCATGCCCTCTCCCCTCTGCCCAGCCTCCCCTCGCCATGCCCTCTCCCCTCCGCCCAGCCTCCCCCTCGCCATGCCCTCTCCCCTCCGCCCAGCCTCCCCCTCGCCATGCCCTCTCCCCTCCGCCCAGCCTCCCCTTCACCATGCCCTCTCCCCTCCGCCCAGCCTCCCCCTCACCATGCCCTCTCCCCTCCGCCCAGCCTCCCCCTGTCACTCACTCACTCACTCTCCTCCTCTCCACATCAAACGAGAGTTCTGCGTCTCCAGCTGGCTCGTCAGCCCCCCCAGCTGTTTGTTAAATCCACTTTACAGTCTCAGACAGCCCATGCCATCAGACCAGGAGGGCAGCAGTACAACCCATTACTAGTTGTTAGAAGTTAGTGGGATATGTGGCAGACCGCAGGGAGGGAGAAAGAAAGAAAGAAAGAGGGAGTGACAGAGTGAGATAAGGTATTGGTGGCCCCAGCAGGAATCAAACCCACAACCTTTGTTGTTGCAAGAACCAGGCTCTACCAACTGAGCCACACAAGGCAACTACCTCTTCAGTGTTGTCAGTGAGGTCTAGTACAGCTGTAGTGACTCTGTCTTCTCCATACTTAGAAAAGAGGCTGAATCAGTTCAGCAGTCTGCCTAGGATGACATCACAGCGCTCTACTCCCTCCTCACCTGTTAGTCATGGTCTTCAAATGAACCTCCACTCTCCCAAATCACAGGGTTACTAATGGCAGTGACCCACCCCTGTACTGCCACTCCACTAACATAGGAACGACACTATCACACACACACACAGAGTAAGTAGAGGAAGTGCAGTAGACTGATTTAGATCCTGTTGAGGTTTGGTGGGTCTGTGGTGTTGGAGGCAGCAGCTGCTCTTGGCCTTCTAGCATGAAGGGAGTGTGTACTAGAGGTCTCATCTGTGTGTGTATATGTGTGTGTGTGTGGTGAATGTGTGCATGTGTGTTTATGCATGTGTGTGTGTGCATTGGCTCAGGCTTGTTAACAGAGTTCAAAGGCATCTCTGGTTTGAACCCACCTGGACCGTACAGATGGGTCATTAACAGTGTTTTCCAGAGGTGTGGTAGATCTTTAAACTGTAGAGGAGGGCAGATATTTAAACTGTAGAGGAGGGGCAGATCTTTAAACTGTAGAGGAGGGCAGATCTTTAAACTGTAGAGGAGGGCAGATATTTAAATTGTAGAGGAGGGCAGATCTTTAAACTGTAGAGGCGGGCAGATCTTTAAACTGTAGAGGAAGGCAGATCTTTAAATTGTAGAGGAGGGGCAGATCTTTAAACTGTAGAGGATGGCAGATCATTAAACTGTAGAGGAGGGCAGATCTTTAAACTGTAGAGGAGGGCATAACTTTAAACTGTAGAGGGGGGCAGATCGTTAAACTGTAGATGAGGGCAGATCTTGAAACTGTAGAGGAGGGCAGATCATTAAACTGTAGAGGAGGGCAGATCATTAAACTGTAGAGGATGGCAGATCGTAAAACTGTAGAGGATGGCAGATCGTTAATAAACTGTTGAGGAGGGCAGATCTTTAAACTGTTGAGGAGGGCAGATCGTTAAACTGTAGAGGAGGGTAGATATTTAAACTGTAGAGGAGGGCAGATATTTAAACTGTAGAGGAGGGGTAGATATTTAAACTGTAGAGGGCAGATCTTTAAACTGTAGAGGAGGGCAGATATTTAAACTGTAGAGGAGGGCAGATATTTAAACTGTAGAGGATGGCAGATCGTAAAACTGTAGAGGATGGCAGATCGTTAATAAACTGTAGAGGAGGACAGATCTTTAAACTGTTGAGGAGGGCAGATCGTTAAACTGTAGAGGAGGGTAGATATTTAAACTGTAGAGGAGGGCAGATATTTAAACTGTAGAGGAGGGGTAGATATTTAAACTGTAGAGGGCAGATCGTTAAACTGTAGAGGAGGGCAGATATTTAAACTGTAGAGGAGGGTAGATATTTAAACTGTAGAGGAGGGGAAGATATTTAAACTGTAGAGGAGGGGAGATCTTTAAACTGTAGAGGAGGGCAGATCATTAAACTGTAGAGGAGGGCAGATCATTAAACTGTAGAGGAGGGCAGATCATTAAACTGTAGAGGAGGGCATATCTTTAAACTGTAGAGGAGGGCAGATCTTTAAACTGTAGTGGAGGGCAGATCTTTAAACTGTAGAGGAGGGCAGATCATTAAACTGTAGAGGAGGGCAGATATTTAAACTGTAGAGGAGGGCAGATCGTTAAACTGTAGTGGAGGGCAGATCGTTAAACTGTAGAGGAGGGCAGATCTTTAAACTGTAGAGGAGGGCAGATCATTAAACTGTAGAGGAGGGCAGATCGTTAAACTGTAGAGGAGGGCAGATCGTTAAACTGTAGAGGAGGGCAGATTGTTAAACTGTAGAGGAGAGCAGATCATTAAACTGTAGAGGGCAGATCATTAAACATCTTCGGAGACCATCCCAATATGTACCCTTTCTATTTTGGTTAAAGTCTCTCTGTCTGTCTCTCTGTCTCTCTCTCTCTCTCTCTCTCTCTCTCTCTCTCTCTCTCTCTCTCTCTCTCTCTCTCTCTCTCTCTCTCTCTCTCTCTCTCTCTGCCTCTCTCCCTCACTATGTCTCTCTCTCTCTCTGCCTCTCTCCCTCACTATGTCTCTCTCTCTCTCTCTCTGTCTCTCTGTCTCTCTCTCTCTCTCTCTCTAGAGCATCACTCTCTTTCTCTCTAGAGCATCTCTCTCTCTCTCTCTCTCTGCCTCTCTCCCTCACTATGTCTCTCTCTCTCTCTCTCTCTCTCTCTCTCTCTCTCTCTCTCTCTCTCTCTCTCTCTCTCTCTCTCTCTCTCTCTCTCTCTCTCTCTCTCTCTGCCTCTCTCCCTCACTATGTCTCTCTCTCTCTGCCTCTCTCCCTCAATGTGTCTCTCTCTCTCTGCCTCTCTCCCTCAATGTGTCTCTCTCTCTCTGCCTCTCTCCCTCAATGTGTCTCTCTCTCCCTCACTATGTCTCTCTCTCTCCCTCACGATGTCTCTCTCTCTCTCCCTCACTATGTCTCTCTCTCTCCCTCACTATGTCTCTCTCTCTCTGTGTCCTGTCTTGCCTACTATTTACAAAGTCACTCTCCACTCAGGGGTTCTACAGCATGGCTGCATTCCAAATGGCACCCTATTCCAATAGGGCTCTGTTTAAAGTACTACACTATGTAGGGCATAGGGTGACATTTGGTATGTAAACCATGTCAAATCACTGCTTAACAGTGGGGACAAAGAGGGTCTTGGGTTCTCAGTGGTGGGAATGAGAGTCCCTGCATGTACTGGAACGGGCCTTACACGGGTCGGCCGGTCCCCATGGTAACCAACATAAACTGTGTGTTTGTTTGTGCGTGCGTGCGTGCGTGTGTGCGTGTGTGAGTGACTATGCCACAGCGAAGGAGACGTGGAATGTTTGAGTTGAGGGCTGCTAGCTGTTTGTCCAGCATGAACTACAGTACATAGATTAGAGAGAACACATTCAGGGTGCATTGTACATGAACCCCTCTATGTAGCACTATTCTGGTGTAACGTTGACAGCAAATGGCAGTTAACATTTACACTTAAGTCATTTTTTTCACTTGGTCATGAATTGATGTCAGTGGGAGACTAAGTGAAGATGCAATGGAAGTGGAAGTGAAGATTCAACTGGTGGATTGAACTAATAGGCCCAATTAAAATGTTTAAGGTTCGGATTGGGGAGGGGAAGCTGATCCTAGATCTATCCCTAAGGGAATCTTAGTGTTGATAAGAGAAACACAAACACAAAATATGTTTGAAGAAATCTAAATAAATGACATTGTATTGTACATGCTTTAACATACGTGTGGAAAATGTTCAATTGACCCAGATCAGCATCCATGGGAAACTTCACCCTACACCCTTATCAACACAGTAGCATTGGAAACTTCACCATGCACCCTTATCAACACAGTAGCATTGGACACTTCACCCTACACCCTTATCAACACAGTAGCATTGGACACTTCACCCTACACCCTTATCAACACAGTAGCATTGGACACTTCACCCTACACCCTTATCAACACAGTAGCATTGGACACTTCACCCTACACCTTTATCAACACAGTAGCATTGGACACTTCACCCTACACCCTTATCAACACAGTAGCATTGGACACTTCACCCTGCACCCTTATCAACACAGTAGCATTGGAAACTTCACCATGCACCCTTATCAACACAGTAGCATTGGAAACTTCACCATGCACCCTTATCAACACAGTAGCATTGGACACTTCACCCTACACCCTTATCAACACAGTAGCATTGGACACTTCACCCTACACCCTTATCAACACAGTAGCATTGGAAACTTCACCCTACACCCTTATCAACACAGTAGCATTGGACACTTCACCCTACACCCTTATCAACACAGTAGCATTGGAAACTTCACCCTACACCCTTATCAACACAGTAGCATTGGAAACTTCACCCTACACCCTTATCAACACAGTAGCATTGGAAACTTCACCCTACACCCTTATCAACACAGTAGCATTGGAAACTTCACCCTACACCCTTATCAACACAGTAGCATTGGACACTTCACCCTACACCCTTATCAACACAGTAGCATTGGAAACTTCACCCTACACCCTTATCAACACAGTAGCATTGGAAACTTCACCCTACACCCTTATCAACACAGTAGCATTGGAAACTTCACCCTACACCCTTATCAACACAGTAGCATTGGAAACTTCACCCTACACCCTTATCAACACAGTAGCATTGGAAACTTCACCCTACACCCTTATCAACACAGTAGCATTGGACACTTCACCCTACACCCTTATCAACACAGTAGCATTGGACACTTCACCCTACACCCTTATCAACACAGTAGCATTGGAAACTTCACCCTACACCCTTATCAACACAGTAGCATTGGAAACTTCACCCTACACCCTTATCAACACAGTAGCATTGGACACTTCACCCTACACCCTTATCAACACAGTAGCATTGGACACTTCACCCTACACCCTTATCAACACAGTAGCATTGGACACTTCACCCTACACCCTTATCAACACAGTAGCATTGGACACTTCACTCTACACCCTTATCAACACAGTAGCATTGCAGGATGAGGTCAGGTGGACTGAACTAATATTGTTCTTCTCGTTGCAGGACTGACTTCTGCGTGCACAAAGACCAGCCCTGTGACACAGTGGGTGAGGAATCACACGTGTGTGTGTGTGTGTGTGTGTGTGTGTGTGTGTGTGTGTGTGTGTGTGTGTGTGTGTGTGTGTGTGTGTGTGTGTGTGTGTGTGTGTGTGTGTGTGTGTGTGTGTGTGTGTGTGTATTGAAATAGTCTGTCGGTGGCCCTTGTTGACCTCTGACATCGCTGTCCCCTGAAAAGAGAAGCAGGTGACATTTCAACCCGCCTGGTCTGTAAAAACCTCTCAAGCACACACACACACACACACACACACACACACACACACACACACACACACACACACACACACACACACACACACACACACACACACACACACACACACACACACACACACACACACACACACACACACACACACAAACGCACATGCATGCGGACACACACACACACTTACACTCTCTGACACACGCACACACTTTGGAGATAAGACCACACAGGTACTGCAGATGAGACCCTGCTGTAATCTGCCCGTCTCTCCACCCCACTATAACTGTAATCTGTCTGTCTCTCCACCCCACTATAACTGTAATCTGTCTGTCTCTTCACCCCACTGTAACTGTAATCTGTCTGTCTCTCCACCCCACTATAACTGTAATCTGTCTGTCTCTCCACCCCACTAAAACAGTAATCTGTCTGTCTCTCCACCCCACTATAACTGTAATCTGTCTGTCTCTCCACCCCACTATAACTGTAATCTGTCTGTCTCTCCACCCCACTCTAACTGTAATCTGCCTGTCTCTCCGCCCCACTCTAACTGTAATCTGTCTGTCTCTCCGCCCCACTATAACTGTAATCTGTCTGTCTCTCCACCCCACTATAACTGTAATCTGTCTGTCTCTCCACCCCACTATAACTGTAATCTGCCTGTCTCTCTGCCCCACTATAACTGTAATATGTCTGTCTCCCCCCCACTATAACTGTAATCTGTCTGTCTCTCCCCCCACTATAACTGTAATCTGTCTGTCTCTCCCCCACTACTACCACTACTACCCCCTACCACCTCTACCCCCTACCACTACTACCCCCTACCACCTCTACCACCTACCACTACTACCAGCACTACCACTACTACCCCCTACCACTACTACCCCTACCACTACTACCCCTACCAGTACTACCACTACTACCCCTACCAGTACTACCACTACTACCCCCTACCACCTCTACCCTCTACCACTACTACCCCTACCACCTCTACCACCTACCACTACTACCACTACTACCCCTACCACCTCTACCCTCTACCACTACTACCCCCTACCACCTCTACCCCTACCACTACTACCCCTACCACTACTACCCCCTACCACTACTACCACTACTACCCCCTACCAGTACTACCACTACTACCCCTACCACCTCTACCCCTACCACTACTACCCCTACCACCTCTACCACCTACCACTACTACCAGCACTACCACTACTCCCCTACCACTACTACCATTACTACCACTACTATCCCCTACCACTACTACCACTACTATCCCTTACCACCACTACCACTACTACCCCTAACACTACCATCCCCTACCACTACTACCACTACTATCACTACTATCCCCTACCACTACTACCCCTACCACCTCTACCCCCTACCACTACTATCACTACTACCACTACCTCCACTACTACCCCCTACCACCTCTACCCCCTACCACTACTATGACTACTACCACTACCTCCACTACTACCCCCTACCATTACTACCCCCTACCACTACTACCCCTACCACCTCTACCACCTACCACTACTACCAGCACTACCACTACTACCCCTACCACTACTGTCCCCTACCACTACTCCCCCTACCACTACTACCATTACTACCACTACTATCCCCTACCACTACTACCACTACTATCCCTTACCACCACTACCACTACTACCCCCTAACACTACCATCCCCTACCACTACTACCACTACTATCACTACTATCCCCTACCATTACTACCCCCTACCACCTCTACCCCCTACCACTACTACCACTACTACCACTACCTCCACTACTACGCCCTACCACTACTACCCCTACCACTACTACCCCTACCAACTCTAACCCTTACCACTACTACCCCTACCACTACTACCCCCTACCACCTCTACCCCTACCACTACTATCACTACTACCCCCTACCATTACTACCCCTACCACCTCTACCCCCTACCACTACTACCACTACCTCCACTACTACGCCCTACCACTACTACCCCCTACCACTACTACCACTACTACCCCCTACCACTACTACCCCCTACCACCTCTAACCCTTACCACCTCTACCCCCTGCCACTACTACCCCTACCACTACTACCCCCTACCACTACTACCCCCTACCACCTCTACCACCTACCACTACTACCCACTACCACTACTACCCCTACCACTAGTACCATTACTACCACTACAACCCCTACCACTACTACCACTACTACCACTACTACCACTACTACTCACTACCATTACTACCACTACAACCCCTACCACTACAACCCCTGCCACTACTACCACTACTACCACTACTACTCATTACCACTACTACTACTACTACCACTACTACTCATTACCACTACTACCACTACTACTCATTACCACTACTACCACTACTACTCATTACCACTACTACCACTACTCCCACTACTACCACTACTACTCATTACCACTACTACCACTACTCCCACTACTACCACTACTACTCATTACCACTACTACCACTACTACTCATTACCACTACTACCACTACTACCACTACTACCACTACTACCACTACTACTCATTACCACTACTACCACTACTACTCATTACCACTACTACCACTACTACCACTACTACTCATTACCACTACTACCACTACTACTCATTACCACTACTACCACTACTACCACTACTACTCATTACCACTACTACCACTACTACCACTACTCCCACTACTACCACTACTACTCATTACCACTACTACCACTACTACCACTACTACTCATTACCACTACTACCACTACTCCCACTACTACCACTACTACTCATTACCACTACTACCACTACTACTCATTACCACTACTACCACTACTACCACTACTACTCATTACCACTACTACCACTACTACCACTACTACTCATTACCACTACTACCACTACTACCACTACTCCCACTACTACCACTACTACTCATTACCACTACTACCACTACTACCACTACTACTCATTACCACTACTACCACTACTCCCACTACTACCACTACTACCCCTACCACTACTACCACTACTACCCCCTACCAGTACTACCACTACTACCCCCTACCACCTCTACCCCTACCACTACTACCCCTACCACCTCTACCACCTACCACTACTACCAGCACTACCACTACTCTCCCTACCACTACTACCATTACTACCACTACTATCCCCTACCACTACTACCACTACTATCCCTTACCACCACTACCACTACTACCCCTAACACTACCATCCCCTACCACTACTACCACTACTATCACTACTATCCCCTACCACTACTACCCCTACCACCTCTACCCCCTACCACTACTATCACTACTACCACTACCTCCACTACTACCCCTACCACCTCTACCCCTACCACTACTATGACTACTACCACTACCTCCACTACTACCCCTACCATTACTACCCCCTACCACTACTACCCCTACCACCTCTACCACCTACCACTACTACCAGCACTACCACTACTACCCCCTACCACTACTGTCCCCTACCACTACTCCCCTACCACTACTACCATTACTACCACTACTATCCCCTACCACTACTACCACTACTATCCCTTACCACCACTACCACTACTACCCCCTAACACTACCATCCCCTACCACTACTACCACTACTATCACTACTATCCCCTACCATTACTACCCCCTACCACCTCTACCCCTACCACTACTACCACTACTACCACTACCTCCACTACTACGCCCTACCACTACTACCCCCTACCACTACTACCCCTACCAACTCTAACCCTTACCACTACTACCCCTACCACTACTACCCCCTACCACCTCTACCCCCTACCACTACTATCACTACTACCCCCTACCATTACTACCCCCTACCACCTCTACCCCTACCACTACTACCACTACCTCCACTACTACGCCCTACCACTACTACCCCTACCACTACTACCACTACTACCCCTACCACTACTACCCCTACCACCTCTAACCCTTACCACCTCTACCCCTGCCACTACTACCCCTACCACTACTACCCCCTACCACTACTACCCCTACCACCTCTACCACCTACCACTACTACCCACTACCACTACTACCCCTACCACTAGTACCATTACTACCACTACAACCCCTACCACTACTACCACTACTACCACTACTACCACTACTACTCACTACCATTACTACCACTACAACCCCTACCACTACAACCCCTGCCACTACTACCACTACTACCACTACTACTCATTACCACTACTACCACTACTACCACTACTACTCATTACCACTACTACCACTACTACTCATTACCACTACTACCACTACTACTCATTACCACTACTACCACTACTCCCACTACTACCACTACTACTCATTACCACTACTACCACTACTCCCACTACTACCACTACTACTCATTACCACTACTACCACTACTACTCATTACCACTACTACCACTACTACCACTACTACCACTACTACCACTACTACTCATTACCACTACTACCACTACTACTCATTACCACTACTACCACTACTACCACTACTACTCATTACCACTACTACCACTACTACTCATTACCACTACTACCACTACTACCACTACTACTCATTACCACTACTACCACTACTACCACTACTCCCACTACTACCACTACTACTCATTACCACTACTACCACTACTACCACTACTACTCATTACCACTACTACCACTACTCCCACTACTACCACTACTACTCATTACCACTACTACCACTACTACTCATTACCACTACTACCACTACTACCACTACTACTCATTACCACTACTACCACTACTCCCACTACTACCACTACTACTCATTACCACTACTACCACTACTACCACTACTCCCACTACTACCCCTACCCCCTACCCCCTACCACTACTACCCCTACCACTACTACCACTACTACCCCTACCACTACTACCCCTACCACCTCTAACCCTTACCACTACTACCCCCTACCACCTCTACCCCTACCACTACTACCCCCTACCACTACTACCCCCCACCACTACTACCCCTACCACCTCTACCCACTAGTACCATTACTACCACTACAACCCCTACCACTACTACCACTACTACCACTACTCCCACTACTACCCCCTACCCCTACCCCCCTACCACTACTACCCCTACCACTACTACCACTACTACCCCCTACCACTACTACCCCCTACCACCTCTACCCACTAGTACCATTACTACCACTACAACCCCCTACCACTACAACCCCCTGCCACTACTACCACATCTACTCACTACCATTACTACCACTACTACCACATCTACTCACTACCATTACTACCACTACTACCACATCTACTCACTACCATTACTACCACTACTACCACATACATGAAATTAGAGTAGGCCCTCTTTTTGTTCACCTGGAAAATCCAGTATCAACTTTTCATGTAATTAATGATCAGGATCTCCCTGAAAGCCTTCGGTGGTGTGCAGTGATAACCCCACCTGGCAGGTGTGTGAGTGTGAGGAACTTTGACTTCCTCTGCTTTGAAGCTCACTCATACTTTCTGCTGTTGTGTGTTCCTCGCCTGCAGCCATGGTTTGAGCTCCTGAGATCAAGATCTAACAGTAACTGTACTGTGTGTGTATTGTGTGTGTACTGTGTGTACTTTGTGTGTGTACTGTGTGTGTGTGTACTGTTCGTGTACTGTGTGTGTACTGTGTGTGTGTGCTGTGCTGTGTGTGTACTGTGTGTGTAATGTGTGTGTGTACTGTGTGTGTAATGTGTGTGCTGTGTGTGTACTGTGTGTACTGTGTGTGTGTGTCTTCTCACATCATCCAACACCCCCGGTTGTATTGTATACATACTTACACATACACTGGTCAGTGACCCTAGTCTGTCTCTGACTCTCTCGACCCTAGCTGAGTGAAATACCTGTTTCCATCCCTCCTTTCTTCTCTTCTATTCTTCTGTCTGTTATCCTCTCTTCTCATTCAGCTGGTTCTCTCCTCCTTTCAACAACATGTTCTGACATGGATGTGGTCTGTTTGTTCACACTGAGTAGTTCTCTATCCACCCCCATTCTACCCTCCCTCACTTTCCACTAACTCCCTCCCTCCCTCCCCCTCCCTGGAGAGAAGCAGGAGGAGAGGGGGAGAGAATCAGGAGGAGAGGGGAGAGGTAGAGAGAAGCAGAAGGAGAGGGGGGAGGTGGAGAGAAGCAGAATGAGAGGGGAGAGGTGGAGAGAAGCAGAATGAGAGGGGAGAGGTGGAGAGAAGCAGGAGGAGAGGGGAGAGGTAGAGAGAAGCAGAAGGAGAGGGAGAGAGGTGGAGAGAAGCAGAAGGAGAGGGGGGAGGTGGAGAGAAGCAGAATGAGAGGGGAGAGGTGGAGAGAAGCAGAATGAGAGGGGAGAGGTTGAGAGAAGCAGAAGGAGAGGGGGAGGTGGAGAGAAGCAGAATGAGAGGGGAGAGGTGGAGAGAAGCAGAATGAGAGGGGAGAGGTGGAGAGAAGCAGAAGGAGAGGGGAGAGGTAGAGAGAAGCAGAAGGAGAGGGGGAGGTGGAGAGAAGCAGAATGAGAGGGGAGAGGTGGAGAGAAGCAGAATGAGAGGGGAGAGGTTGAGAGAAGCAGAATGAGAGGGGGAGTTGGAGAGAAGCAGAATGAGAGGGGAGAGGTGGAGAGAAGCAGAAGGAGAGGGGAGAGGTGGAGAGAAGCAGGAGGAGAGGGGAGAGGTGGAGAGAAGCAGAAGGAGAGGGGAGAGATGGAGAGAAGCAGAAGGAGAGGGAGAGAGGTGGAGAGAAGCAGAATGAGAGGGGGAGGTGGAGAGAAGCAGGAGGAGAGGGGGAGGTGGAGAGAAGGAGAATGAGAGGGAGAGGTGGAGAGAAGCAGAATGAGAGGGGAGAGGTGGAGAGAAGCAGGAGGAGAGGGGGGAGGTGGAGAGAAGCAGAAGGAGAGGGGAGAGGTGGAGAGAAGCAGAAGGAGAGGGGGGAGGTGGAGAGAAGCAGAAGGAGAGGGAGAGAGGTGGAGAGAAGCAGAAGGAGAGGGAGAGAGACGGAACAGAGCTTTTTATGAGCCTGTGATTATAGTATGGCATAGTAGCACAAAGAGCAGGAGTGTTCTCGTTCAAATTCCCTACAGGAAGATTACCTAATGTAGATAGTAGATTTATGGTACAACATTGTACCTAGCATGAGGTTAGCATAAGGTTTAACCCTTACAGTTATGGTACAGGTTAGGACCAGGCATTGAAGGTTTAACCCTTACAGGTGTGTGTGTGTGTGTGTGTGTGTGTGTGTGTGTGTGTGTGTGTGTGTGTGTGTGTGTGTGTGTGTGTGTGTGTGTGTGTGTGTGTGTGTGTGTGTGTGTGTGTGTGTGTGTGTGTGTGTGTGTGTGTGTGTGTGTGTGTGTGTGTGTGTGTGTGAGGAAGCTTGTGTGTGTAAGGAATGCCTGGTCCTAACCTGTACCATAACTGTAAGGGTTAAACCTTATGCTAACCTCATGCTAGGTACAATGCTGTACCATAATCTACTAGCTACATAAGGTAATCTTCCTCTAGTGGAACTTGAACGAGAACACTCCTGCTCTTTGTGCTCCTCTAAGAGCATGTGTGTGTGTGGATGGATGTGTGTGTGGATGGATGTGTGAATGTGTGTGTGCCACTTTGAACCATACTATAATCACAGGCTCCAATGCCTCTTTCCTCTCTCCACCTCTATCCCTCTCAGCTTTGTTGTCTGTGTGTGCAATAGCGAGAGAGAGAGAGAGAGAGAGAGAGAGAGAGAGAGAGAGAGAGAGAGAGAGAGAGAGAGAGAGAGAGAGAGAGAGAGAGAGAGAGAGAGAGAGAGAGAGAGAGAGATGAATGGGGTTGGGTTTGGTTGATTCCTGTGTTTATTGTCTTATTGGTGCTTATCAAAACAGCTGGGCCCCCTGCTCTCTGTGAGGGAGAGATGGAAGGGAAGGAAGAGAGAGAGAGAGAGAGAGCGCAAGAGTGAGCGAGAGAGAGTAGTTGAAGCAATATCTTGGTAGTGACAACATCCTATTTCCTGTGTTCTGTTTACTAGTGTGTGTGCCTGTGTGTTTAGCAGAAAAGTAAGGGAGGTAGGACCAACACCACTACTGTATACATTGCCGTGAAAAAGTTATGCAACACCCAATGCCCCTGTGTAAAAAGTGATTCACTGTTGCATTCAATAACTGGTTGGTGTGTGTTACATGGAGTCCAGCAGGGTCAATCCAGGGTGATTGTGTGTGTGTGTGTGTGTGTGCGTGTGCGTGTGTGTGCGCGTGTGCGTGCGTGTGCGTGTGTGTGCGCGTGTGTGTGTGGGTTGCAGAGAAGGCAGTAGGGTCAGGCAGTAGTGAGTCCTCACAAAGCCGTCTGTCCCAGTTCTGCAGAGCCAGCCCAGACACTAGCTAGTGTTTCCATTGACGTGCTATAGTGTTGGGTTGTGTTGAGCTGACAGTGCTTGTCCACTCCCCACTAGTGGATTCAGCATGTCAATGGAAAGCCCTTCATGTTCTAACGACTAATTAGCTCAGTGGAAATCATTAGAATAAACTTGCCTGTGTGCAACGGAGTGCTTGTGTGTTTAGATCCCTGATAAGGCTTTGCTCCTCTCTAGAGGCTGTCTGGATGGATGGGCAGCCATCGTTGTGAGGCCAGACACACACACGCACACACACACACACGCACGCACGCACGCACGCACGCACGCACGCACGCACGCACGCACGCACGCACGCACACACACACACACACACACACACACACACACACACACACACACACACACACACACACACACACAAACACACCGAGCATTTGATCAGCCAGCTCTCCACAGTTACTGCTGAGTCTAATGTGACCAGTGCAGTGAGAAACACAACACTGCAGATCTATGTCCTTTGTTCTGGGGCTTTAGCCTCAGAAGTGCTGGCTTGGACGAATCTTTGAAGCCTCAAAAAACTCAGCCATGCATTACCTCACACACACACACACACACACACACACACACACACACACACACACACACACACACACACACACACACACACACACACACACACACACACACACACACACACACACACACACACACACACACACACACACACACACACACACACACACACACACACACATACAGTGTCACTATCAGCAAAGCTTTTAGCTGGTTTGTAGGTCAACCAGCTAGCCAGTCGTTGTTGTTCATCGTTGGCTCGGGTGGTTGTTGTCCTTGATGATCTTTTTGGCCTTCCTGTGACATCGGGTGCTGTAGGTGTCCTGGAGGGAGAGCCCTGCAGTTATGGGTGGTGCAGTTGCTGTACCAGGTGGTGATACAGCCTGACAGGAAGCTCTCAATTGTGTATCTGTAAAAGTTTGTGAGGGTTTTAGGTGCCATGCCAAATTTCTTCAACCTCCTGAGGTTCTTGAAGACAAAAGCCATACACATACAATGTTTTGAGGGGATATTGCCAGCAATGATTGCCTCAAAATGTTCAATTGACCTGTATAAGTGTTAAGTAAGAGTGTTAGACATTGACAAGAATATGCTAGCTAATGTGTTGGACGCTAAGCTAGCAAGCCACTTACTCTAGCTAGTATAGTTAAGCAGCCATTATGTCAGCCCATTACAACATTCCTCCTCTGTACATTAATTTCTTTACAGTTGATTTGACCCTCCTAAATGTATAAGTTGCCATGTAAACAACCATTTAAAGCATGGCCTCGGGGTATTAAAACCCCAAAATAAAATTTGATTTGCATAAATCCATCCGAGATTCCTTCCTATAATTGGGGCAGATGACAGACATTATAGGCACATAATTGCAGCCTTCGCGTAAGCATGCATGGTTGTACAACTGAAATGCAGTGGGGAAAACATATAAGAATTCAAGGCAGCATCTGTGTTCATCCAGACTGACAATTCGGCCACTGTGGAAGGACTTTAGCGTATTGTTAAATCGTTTTACTGTCAAATGCTCCCTGAAACACTTCAGCGAGCAGGCCTTTCTAATCGACCTGGCCGGGGTATCCTGGAAGGATATTGATCTCATCCCGTCAGTAGAGGATGCCTGTTCATTTGTTTTTTAAATGCCTTCCTCACCATCTTAAATAAGCACGCCCCATTCAAGACATTTAGAACCAGGAACAGATATAGCCATTGGTTCTCTCCAGACCTTAACCAACACAAAAACATCCTATGGCGTTCTGCCATAGCATCGAACAGCCCCCGTGATATGCAACTTTTTTTGTTGTTTAAAGTTTGCCACAAGCCACCTGGGAGACACACCAAACATGTGGAAGAAGGTCCTCTGGTCAGATGAAACCAAAATGGAACTTTTTGGCAACAATGCAAAACGTTATGTTTGGCGTAAAAGCAACACAGCCCATCACCCTGAACACACCATCCCCACTGTCAAACATGGTGGTGGCGGCATCATGGTTTGGGCCTGCTTTTCTTCTGCAGGGACAGGGAAGATGGTTAAAATTGATGGGAAGATGGATGGAGCCAAATACAGGACCATTCTGGAAGAAAACCTGATGGAGTCTGCAAAAGACCTGAGACTGGGACGGAGATTTGTCTTCCAACAAGACAATGATCCAAAACATAAAGCAAAATCTACAATGGAATGGTTAAAAAATAAACATATCCAGGTGTTAGAATGGCCAAGTCAAAGTCCAGACCTGAATCCAATCGAGAATCTGTGGAAAGAACTGAAAACTGCTGTTCACAAATGCTCTCCATCCAACCTCACTGAGCTCGAGCTGTTTTGCAAGGAGGAATGGGAAAAAAATTCAGTCTCTCGATGTGCAAAACTGATAGAGACATACCCCAAGCGACTTACAGCTGTAATCGCAGCAAAAGGTGGCGCTACAAAGTATTAACTTAAGGGGGCTGAATAATTTTGCACGCACAATTTTTACGTTTTTGATTTGTTAAAAAAGTTTGAAATATCCAATAAATGTCGGTCCACTTCATGATTGTGTCCCACTTGTCGTTGATTCTTCACAAAAAATACAGTTTTATATCTTTATGTTTGAAGCCTGAAATGTGGCAAAAGTTCGCAAAGTTCAAGGGGGCCGAATATTTCGCAAGGCAATGTACACAGGCAGTTAGAAAAAGCCAAAGCAGAAATTTGCTTCCTGCAACACAAACTCAAAAAAGTTCTGGGACACTTTAAAGTCCATGGAGAATAAGAACACCTCCTCCCAGCTGCCCACTGCACTGAAGATAGGAAACACTGTCACCACCGATAAATCCACTATAATTGAGAATTTCAATAAGCATTTTTCTACTGCTGGCCATTCTTTTCACCTGGCTACCCCTTCCCCGGTCAACAGCACTGCACCCCTCACAGCAACTCGCCCAAGCCTTACCCATTTCTCCTTCTCCCAAATCCAGTCAGCTGATGTTCTGAAAGAGCTGCAACATCTGGACCCCTACAAATCAGCCGGGCTAGACAATGTGGACCCTTTCTTTCTAAAATTATCTGCCGAAATTGTTGCAACCCCTATTACTAGCTTGTTCAACCTCTCTTTTGTGTCGTTTGAGATTCCCAAAGATTGGAAAGCAGCTGCGGTCATCCCCCCTCTTCAAAGGGGGGGGGACACTCTTGACCCAAACTGCTACAGACCTATATCTATCTTACCCTGCCTTTCTAAGGTCTTCGAAAGCCAAGTCAACAAACAGATTACCGACCATTTCGAATCCCACAATACCTTCTCCGCCAAGCAGTCTGGTTTCAGAGCTGGTCATGGGTGCACCTCAGCCACGCTCAAGGTCCTAAACGATATCTTTACCGCCATCGATAAGAAACAATACTGAGCAGCCGTATTCATTGACCAAATGATTGCCTCACCTGGTTCACCAACTACTTATCTGATAGAGTTCAGTGTGTCAAATCGGAGGGTCTGTTGTCCGGGCCTCTGGCAGTCTCTATGGGGGTGCCACAGGGTTCAATTCTTAGAGCAACTCTCTTCTTTGTATACATCAATGATGTCGCTCTTGCTGCTGGTGAGTCTCTGATCTATCTCTATGCAGATGACACTATTCTGTATACTTTTGGCCATTGGACACTGTGTTAACAACCCTCCAGACGAGCTTCAATGCCATACAACTCTCCTTCTGTGACCTCCAATTGCTCTTAAAGAAGACACACTATTTTACGCACTTCAGCACTTGGCGGTCTTGTTCTGTGAGTTTGTATGGCCTACCACTTCGCGACTGAGCCGCTGTTGCTCCTAGATGTTTCCACTTCACAATACCAGAATTTTTACAAACTGACTTGTTGGACAGGTGGCATTCTATGATGGTGTCACGTTCAAAGTCACTGAGCTCTTTAGTGAGCCCATTTCACTGTCAATGTTTGTCTATGGAGATTGCATGGCTGTGTGCTCGATTTTATATACCTGTCAGCAACGGGTGTGGCTGAAATAGCTGAATCCACTCATTTGAAGGGGTGTCCCTATATAGTGTATATTGTGAGTACCATTATTATTATTTTGTTCTTCAGCCATCATGCATAACCTTTGATAGATGGTTGAATAGTCAGTTGGATTCAAGTATTATACATTTAAATGAATCCCCTGGTATTAGTCGGTTTCTTTATGATATATGACCTGGATATATTAAGTCCAAGTTTATGATCCAACATTATCCTTACATTGTCTTTCTATAGCATGGATGATCAACTAGATTCACTGTGTTCATCTCAACCAGTGACAACATGCACCCATATGCAGTAGGTGAGAGGTCAAGGCAGATTGTCCTATATCAGTGATCATCAACTACATTCAGGCGGATTTCTACTTGAGCGATGGTCAGTGGGCCGGAACATCATTCTAATAATTTGTAGACTGCAAATTGAACGCAAGAAGCCCAAAAATATATAATATTTCAAATCAAATCAAAGTATATTCGTCACGTGCGCCGAATACAACAGGTTACAACCTTACAGTGAAATAAATGCTTACTTTCATGCTCTAACCAATAGTGCAAAAAAGGTGTTAGGTGAACAATAGGTAAGTAAAGAAATGAAACAACAGTAAAAAGACAGGCTATATACAGTAGCGAGGCTATAGAAGTAGCGAGGTTACATACAGACACCGGTTAGTTAGGCTGACTGAGGTAGTATGTACATGTAGTTATGGTTGAAGTGACTATGCATATATGATGAACAGAGAGTAGCAGTAGCGTAAAAGAGGGTTGGCGGGTGGTGGGTGGCAGGACACAATACAGATAGCCCGGTTAGCCAATGTGCGGGAGCACTGGTTGGTCGGCCCAATTGAGGTAGTATGTACATGAATGTATAGTTAAAGTGACTATGCATATATGATAAACAGAGAGTAGCAGCAGTGTAAAAAGAGGGGTTGGGGGAGGCACACAATGCAAATAGTCCGGGTAGCCATTTGATTACCTGTTCAGGAGTCTTATAGCTTGGGGGTAAAAGCTGTTGAGAAGCCTTGTTGTCCTGACTTGGCACTCCAGTACTGCTTGCCATGCGGTAGTAGAGAGAACAGTCTATGACTGGGGAGGTGTTGCAGGAATTTAATTCCTCTCTTTTAATTCCCAATTCAAATTAAACACTCTGTCAATTCATAAGAATTTGTATGACCCTTATTTTATAGAGATCGACAGAGCCCGGTCTTAAAGTCAAATAGCAGCCTTTATTCACGAGAGTACTGAACACGATACAGTTTACCACAGGTTATAAACTGAAAATGACGTCATTAGTTTCAGCACCAACCCGTGCCATCTCCGTTCCAGTACAAAGGCTGTATGGTCATTCCTACATTACTGTGTTCATCTCTACCAAGGACAGTGGTCATTCCTACATTATTGTGTTCATCTCTACCAAGGACAGTGGTCATTCCTACATGACTGTGTTAATCTCTACCAAGGACAGTGGTCATTCCTACATTACTGTGTTCATCTCTACCAAGGACAGTGGTCATTCCTACATTACTGTGTTCATCTCTACCAAGGCCAGTGGTCATTCCTACATTACTATGTTCATCTCTACCAAGGACAGTGGTCATTCCTACATTACTGTGTTCATCTCCACCAAGGACAGTGGTCATTCCTACATTACTGTGTTAATCTCTACCAAGGACAGTGGTCATTCCTACATTACTGTGTTCATCTCTACCAAGGACAGTGGTCATTCCTACATTACTGTGTTAATCTCTAACAAGGACAGTGGTCATTCCTAAATCACTGTGTTAATCTCTACCAAGGACAGTGGTCATTCCTACATGACTGTGTTAATATTTCATTAAGAGAGAGCTACCCTGTGTGTGTGTGTGTGTGTGTGTGTGTGTGTGTGTGTGTGTGTGTGTGTGTGTGTGTGTGTGTGTGTGTGTGTGTGTGTGTGTGTGTGTGTGTGTGTGTGTGTGTGTGTGTGTGTGTGTGTGTGTGGTGTGAGTGTGTGTGAGTGTGTGTGTGTGTGTGTGTGTGTGTGTGTGTGTGTGTGTGTGTGTGTGTGTGTGTGTGTGTGTGTGTGTGTGTGTGTGTGTGTGTGTGTGTGTGTGTGTGTGTGTGTGTGTGTGTGTGTGTGTGTGTGTGTGAGTGGTGTGGTGTGTGTGTGTGTGTGTGTGTGTGTGTGTGTGTGTGTGTGTGTGTGTGTGTGTGTGTGTGTGTGTGTGTGTGTGTGTGTGTGTGTGTGTGTGTGTGTCTGTGTGTGTGTGGTGTGAGTGTGTGTGAGTGGTGTGTGTGTGTGTGTGTGTGTGTGTGTGTGTGTGTGTGTGTGTGTGTGTGTGTGTGTGTGTGTGTGTGTGTGTGTGTGTGTGTGTGTGTGTGTGTGTGTGTGTGTGTGTGTGTGTGTGGGCGGACATGCATGCATGCATGCATGCGTGCATGTGCGTGAGTGAGAGAGCTCATCTCTAAACATTGACACAGCAAATATGTCAGTCCCTCTCTGTCTGGCTGCTGTGTGTCGTAGCATCAAGGCTGTCTGCACCAGGCTGCTGCTGTGTGTCGTAGCATCAAGGCTGTCTGCACCAGGCTGCTGCTGTGTGTCGTAGCATCAAGGCTGTCTGCACCAGGCTGCTGTGTGTCTTAGCATCAAGGCTTTCTGCACCAGGCTGCTGTGTGTCTTAGCATCAAGGCTGTCTGCACCAGGCTGCTTAAAGGGCCTCAGGCACGAGTGGAATAAGAAATGAAAGGAGAGCGAGAAAGAGACCGTGAAACTAGAATACAGAACAGAGAAATGTAAAACAGACATGTCTGTGGAGTCCAGACTCTCAGGCATAGCGAAGGTCAGGGGCAGAAGTCTTCAGGGAGATTATTACTTGCAGGTTAGAGATGTCAAATTGGGTTTAGCCACCGCCAAAGTACGAAAAATAATTTACATTCTATTTCCATTTGCAACTTTTTAAAACTGAAATAAAACATTTGAAATGTCAGCTAAAGGTTTCACTCTCTCACAAATCAATCTAAAGTTTTCACTGTCTCACAAATCAAGAAGAAACTATATCCCAATTCTTTGATAATATAATATATTATACTATTTTCTCAAATAAGCCTCTTGTCCTTGCTCTCATCCCCATCTCACTGCACCTTGTGGATGGACTGCAGATCACTGGCATCCAGTTCTGGCTCTTCAAATCAAATGTTATTTGTCACATGCGCCAAATACACCTCACAGTGAAGTGCTTACTTACAAGCCCTTAAGCAACAATGCATTTTAAGAAAAAAATAAGTGTTCAGTAAAAAATGGATAAGTAAAAATATATACTCAGGTGTAAGTCTTGCATATCCCAACTCCCCATGAGACACCCTCGGAGAGTGGGGTCATGACCAGGGTCTGCCGTTATCAACAGTGACCCTGGAGCAATTAGGGTTAAGTGCCTTGCTGAAGGGCAGAATCAACTGATGTTTCACCTTGTCGGCTCGGGGATTCAAACTAGCAACCTTTCAGTTACTGGTCCAATGCTGTAACATGTAGTGCAATAGGATGTCATTTGGGCACAGCCATGGAGAACCAGTATACGTTAGAGGCTCACACATAGCCCTGTTATCTTTTCCTGACTGTGTGACTTAGACTCAGAATGTCTCCAGGTCAGGAAGAACGTAGGGTCCTACCCATGCACCATGGCTTTAGGTCTGTCAGTAAAGACACAAGTGGTGGCTACTGCTACGGATATATATTTAGTAAGCCAATGCTTCATTAGGAGGCAATCAGGTCAGACAGCTGTAAACCCGGTGGAATGAGTAATTCTGATACATCAATATAGCTGGTCTGTAGGCCACTGGTGGTAATGGTTGGTGTGCAGTGCATAATGGATCCCAAAGTCAACACCTCAGCTTTCTCATTAGTCATGAGGCATCAAAACCAAAGGAACTGAATAACATTAAGAAATGCTATATATGGAAGGAAAGTAGTGTGGATACCTTCCAAAAAACAATTAGGCAACAACAAATTCAATCCCTTTTAGACAACTTCCTGGACAAAACATTTCACTGTAATAGTGAAGGTGTAAACTTGGCAGTAGAAAGCCTAACAGTATATTTGACCTTTCAGCTTCCCAATGAAATCTCACAATTTCAAGCAGACAACCTAAGAAAATGAACAACAATTACAAATGGTTTGATGAAGAATGCAAAACCCTATCTAACCACAAACATAGAGACCAAGAAAACCTGAGTCTATGCCTTCACTATGGTGAATCACTAAAACAATACAGAAATACACTACGGAAAAAGAAGGAACAGCACATCAGAAATCAGCTCAATGTAATTGAAGAATCCATAGACTCTAACCACTTCTGGGAAAATTGGAAAACACTAAACAAACAACAACACAAAGAGTTATCTACACAAAATGGAGATGGAAACCACTTCTCTAATCTTTTTGGCTCTATAACAAAGAACAAACAGCAAAAACATATACACTACTGTTCAAAAGTTTGGGGTCATTTAGAAATGTCCTTGTTTTTTAAAGAAAAACACTTTTTTTGTCCATTAAAATAGCATCAAATTGATCAGAAATACAGTCTAGACATTGTTAATGATGTAAATGACTATTATAGCTGGAAATAGCCATTTTTTAAATGGAATGTCTACATAGGTGTAGAGGCTCATTATCAGCAACCATCACTCCTGTGTTCCAAAGGCATGTTGTGTTAGCTAATCCAAGTTCATCATTTTAAAAGGCTTATTGATCATTAGAAAACCTTTTTGCAATTATGTTAGCACAGCTGAAAACTGTTGTCCTAATTAAAGAACCAATACAACTGGCCTTCTTTAGACTAGTTGAGTATCTGGATTATCAGCATTCTTGGGTTCGATTACAGGTTCAAAATGGCCAGAAACAAATAACTTTCTTCTGAAACTTGTCAGTCTATTCTTGTTCTGAGAAATTAAGGCTATTTCATTGCCAAGAACCTGAAGATCTCGTACAACGCTATGTACTACTCCCTTCACATAACAGTGCAAACTGACTCTAACCAGAATAGAAAGAGGAGTGGGAGGCCCCATTGCACAACTGAGCAAGAGGAAAAGTACATTGGTGTGTCTAGTTTGAGAAACAGATGCCTCACAAGTCCTCAACTGGCAGCTTCATTAAATAGTACCCACAAAACACTAGTCTCAACGTCAATAGTGAAGAGGCAACTCCGTGATGCTGCCCTTCTAGGCAGAGTTCCTCTGTCCAGTCTCAACGTCAACAGTGAAGAGGCGACTCTGGGATGCTGCCCTTCTAGGCAGAGTTCCTCTGTCCAGTCTCAACGTCAATAGTGAAGAGGCAACTCCGTGATGCTGCCCTTCTAGGCAGAGTTCCTCTGTCCAGTCTCAACGTCAATAGTGAAGAGGCAACTCCGTGACGCTGGCCTTCTAGGCAGAGTTCCTCTGTCCAGTCTCAACGTCAAGTGAAGAGACTCTGGGAAGGCAGAGTTCCTCTGTCCAGTCTCAACATCAACAGTGAAGAGGCAACTCAGTGACGCTGGCCTTCTAGGCAGAGTTCCTCTGTCCAGTCTTAATGTAAATAGTGAAGAGGCAACTCTGGGATGCTGCCCTTCTAGGCAGAGTTCCTCTGTCCAGTCTCAACGTCAATAGTGAAGAGGCAACTCCGTGATGCTGCCCTTCTAGGCAGAGTTCCTCTGTCCAGTCTCAACGTCAATAGTGAAGAGGCAACTCCGTGATGCTGCCCTTCTAGGCAGAGTTCCTCTGTCCAGTCTCAACGTCAATAGTGAAGAGGCAACTCCGTGATGCTGCCCTTCTAGGCAGAGTTCCTCTGTTCAGTGTCTGTGTTCTTTTGCTCATCTCAATCTTTTATTTTTATTGGCCAGTCTGAGATATGGCTTTTTCTTTGTAACTCTGCCTAGAAGGCCAGCATCCCAGAGTCGCCTCTTCACTGTTGACAGTGAGACTGGTGTTTTCACCCTGTAAGGTCCATTTTCACCCTGTAAGGTGTGTGCATGCACGCTCATATTATGTGTGGGTATGCGTGTGTGTTCTGGTGTGCAGTTTTTGCATGTGTGCGTATATGTCTGGAGCGCTTTTGTGCATGTGTGTGTGTGTGTGTGTGTGTGTGTGTGTGTGTGTGTGTGTGTGTGTGTGTGTGTGTGTGTGTGTGTGTGTGTGTGTGTGTGTGTGTGTGTGTGTGTGTGTGTGTGTGTGTGTGTGTGTGTGTGTGTGTGTGTGTGTGTGTGTGTGTGTGTGTGTGTGTGTGTGTGTGTGTTTCAGAACAGCACCATCTGGGTTTGATAGCCTTTCTCTTGTCCATGATTTAATGTATGTTGTCGTGACTGGATTCAAATGAGGCTATCTGGACAGTCTCCAGTAGTAGACAGAAAGCAGGTGTGTGTGTGTATGCGTGTGCACGTGTGTGTGAGCAAACAGATACATTAAGATATAACACACACTTGAGTGATGATGTCATCCTGTATGGCTGGCTGGATGACTGATTGGGTTTTAAACTCGCTCTGACACTCCTTTGTTGCTGTGATATAAAGACAGAGTAAACCGATTTTTAAACATTTCTGCATGCCAGTAATATCTCATTAAAAAATGTAAAAATGGATTGGGCATATAGTGTCAATCCTAAATTGGTGCGAATGCATTTTGTTCTGTTGATAACTCTCCTACTGTAATGCTTGTGATAATCTTAAAGTACTAGGTAGTACATATAGAGTCGGTTTCTTGAATATAGATTTGGCGTAATCCTAGACTAAAAAGCATTCTCCAAGGAGAATCTCCATTCAAAGTGCATTTTAATCTAGGATTAGGCTTAGTCTGAGTCCAGGAAACCTGCCCAAATTACATAGAGTAGTCTAAACACACTGCTTATTTAGGATACATTTTTCATCACGCAATATTCAGTAATACTGTATATATATAGTACATCATGATATAAACAGTTTTATTCTGGATGTTTTAGCAAATGTATTCTCTTTTCCAGCATTTACTCTCTTGTCCATCATTGGAAAGAAATGATCTGAAGTATTCATGCATACCTTTGCTCTTTCTGATTTTGGTGTCTGTGTAGCAGATTTGGTGAGCTAGTTAGCTTTGAACACTAGCATCCATCGTGCTGTGACATCACTGTGACCTCACTCCCCATGACAGCTGCAGTCAACTGTTGGTCATGGAGTGGCAGGCTTGACACTTGGGTTCAGTCCCAAATTGACCCCTAAACCCTACACTTGGAGATCACTGAGAGGATTTGACATGTGTAGGCAGTATAGAAGTAGCTGCGTCTTGTCCTCTGATAGGCTAGGTGGAAATTTCAACATATTACTTATACTAATCAAATCCTCTCAGATCTCCACAAGTGAATGGGGTTTTAGGGGTCGATTTGGGATCGGGCCTTGTTCTGTCAGCTAGTACAGTTGACTTGAGTGTCCCGGGTCAGGAGGACAGGTACAGAGCGCCAGCACCTCTTTTAGGGAAAAATGTGAAATGTTGACCACACTTTTAATAATAGTTATAGCAAAAGCATTTCTTTGTTGAAAGATGTATTTTCAGACAGGGATAGTGTGAAATGAGAAACAGAGCGAGGGAGATGGACCAGAATTCGTACCCATGCTGGAGTTGTATATGTGCTGCAGGTGGTGTTACCCACTAGACCAGAATTCATACCCATGCTGGAGTTATATATGTGCTGCAGGCAGTGTTACCCACTAGACCAGGATTCATACCCATGCTGGAGTTGTATATGTGCTGCAGGCAGTGTTACCCACTAGACCAGAATTCATACCCATGCTGGAGTTATATATGTGCTGCAGGCAGTGTTACCCACTAGACCAGAATTCATACCCATGATGGAGTTATATATGTGCTGCAGGCAGTGTTACCCACTAGAACATGATTCATACCCATGCTGTGGTTATATACTGTATGTGCTGCAGGCGGCGTTACCCACTAGACCAGCCTCAAGCAATTAGCACAAGCATTTCTATTGCATAAAGATGTATTACATGACATAACGGTCCTTAAGTATGCATAACAAGTGTACTGTTGATGTAAGAGGTTTTATGTTGAACATACTATCCCAGGGCTTCTAACACTCCAGCACATACTCCTAAATGATACTATCCCAGGGCTGCTAACACTCCAGCACAGACTCCTAAATGATACTATCCCAGGTCTGCTAACACTCCAGCACATACTCCTAAATGATACTATCCCAGGGCTGCTAACACTCCAGCACATACTCCTAAATGATACTATCCCAGGGCTTCTAACACTCCAGCACATACTCCTAAATGATACTATCCCAGGGCTGCTAACACTCCAGCACATACTCCTAAATGATACTATCCCAGGCCTGCTAACACTCCAGCACATACTCCTAAATGATACTATCCCAGGGCTGCTAACACTCCAGCACATACTCCTAAATGATACTATCCCAGGACTGCTAACACTCTACCACATACTCCTAAATGATACTATCCCAGGCCTGCTAACACTCCAGCACATACTCCTAAATGATACTATCCCAGGCCTGCTAACACTCCAGCACATACTCCTAAATGATACTATCCCAGGCCTGCTAACACTCCAGCACATACTCCTAAATGATACTATCCCAGGCCTGCTAACACTCCAGCACATACTCCTAAATGATACTATCCCAGGCCTGCTAACACTCCAGCACATACTCCTAAATGATACTATCCCAGGCCTGCTAACACTCCAGCACATACTCCTAAATGATACGATCCCAGGGCTGCTAACACTCTACCACATACTACTCCTAAATGATACGATCCCAGGGCTGCTAACACTCCAGCACATACTCCTAAATGATACTATCCCAGGCCTGCTAACACTCCAGCACATACTCCTAAATGATACGATCCCAGGGCTGCTAACACTCTACCACATACTCCTAAATGATACTATCCCAGGCCTGCTAACACTCCAGCACATACTCCTAAATGATACTATCCCAGGCCTGCTAACACTCCAGCACATACTCCTAAATGATACGATCCCAGGGCTGCTAACACTCTACCACATACTCCTAAATGATACTATCCCAGGCCTGCTAACACTCCAGCACATACTCCTAAATGATACTATCCCAGGCCTGCTAACACTCCAGCACATACTCCTAAATGATACTATCCCAGGCCTGCTAACACTCCAGCACATACTCCTAAATGATACTATCCCAGGCCTGCTAACACTCCAGCACATACTCCTAAATGATACTATCCCAGGCCTGCTAACACTCCAGCACATACTCCTAAATGATACGATCCCAGGGCTGCTAACACTCTACCACATACTCCTAAATGATACGATCCCAGGGCTGCTAACACTCTATCACATACTCCTAAATGATACTATCCCAGGCCTGCTAACACTCTACCACATACTCCTAAATGATACGATCCCAGGGCTGCTAACACTCTATCACATACTCCTAAATGATACGATCCCAGGACTGCTAACACTGTGCAGTCAAGAATGGAACAATGGCACAGTGAGCAAAGCAATATGTTTGGCCCGTTTCAGTAAGTCCAATGCATTTCCAGTCATTTTTCATGACCGAAGACGTCTTTCTAGCTAAAAACAATTGTTTTGTGTTTCTGTGCGTGTGTGTGTGTGTGTGTGTGTGTGTGTGTGTGTGTGTGTGTGTGTGTGTGTGTGTGTGTGTGTGTGTGTGTGTGTGTGTGTGTGTGTGTGTGTGTGTGTGTGTGTGTGTGTGTGTGTGTGTGTGTGTGTGTGTGTGTGTGTGTGTGTGATTGTGTGTGTACTCCTCTGTGAGTGTGTTATGTGTATACATGTGTGTGTGTGTACATACACATGCTAGTGTGTGTGTGTTTGCATTTGTGCATGCATGGGTGTGTTTTGCATGGTCATGCGTGTATAATGACAGGCAACTGCATTTGAGAATGGTTGGCTAAAATACTGCTTCAGAGAGGCTGTGATAAATTGGGTCAGTATTACAAATGTCCCAGGTATGAGAAAGAGAGAGAGATAAAGAGCGCGAGAGAGAGAAACATCTGGTTGGAAGAAAGAAATAAAGGACAGGAGGGAGGGAAATAAATCTGTGTTTATGGCATGAGTCTTTTACAAGTGAGTATGGTCTCCACAGCGGTCTCCACATTCTGCTCTAATTACTATATTGATCCAGATCCAGTCACGTCAGACCAGTGATTACTGTATTAACTCAGATCCAGTCAGACCAGTGATTACTGTATTAACTCAGATCCAGTCAGTCAGACCAGTGATTACTGTATTAACTCAGATCCAGTCAGTCAGACCAGTGATTACTGTATTAACTCAGATCCAGTCACATCAGACCAGTGATTACTGTATTAACTCAGATCCAGTCAGTCAGACCAGTGATTACTGTATTAACTCAGATCCAGTCAGTCAGACCAGTGATTACTGTATTAACTCAGATCCAGTCAGACCAGTGATTACTGTATTAACTCAGATCCAGTCAGTCAGACCAGTGATTACTGTATTAACTCAGATCCAGTCAGACCAGTGATTACTGTATTAACTCAGATCCAGTCAGTCAGACCAGTGATTACTGTATTAACTCAGATCCAGTCAGTCAGACCAGTGATTACTGTATTAACTCAGATCCAGTCAGACCAGTGATTACTGTATTAACTCAGATCCAGTCAGTCAGACCAGTGATTACTGTATTAACTCAGATCCAGTCAGACAGACCAGTGATTACTGTATTAACTCAGATCCAGTCAGTCAGACCAGTGATTACTGTATTAACTCAGATCCAGTCAGTCAGACCAGTGATTACTGTATTAACTCAGATCCAGTCAGACCAGTGATTACTGTATTAACTCAGATCCAGTCAGTCAGACCAGTGATTACTGTATTAACTCAGATCCAGTCAGACAGACCAGTGATTACTGTATTAACTCAGATCCAGTCAGTCAGACCAGTGATTACTGTATTAACTCAGATCCAGTCAGACAGACCAGTGATTACTGTATTAACTCAGATCCAGTCAGTCAGACCAGTGATTACTGTATTAACTCAGATCCAGTCAGTCAGACCAGTGATTACTGTATTAACTCAGATCCCAGTCAGACCAGTGATTACTGTATTAACTCAGATCCAGTCAGTCAGACCAGTGATTACTGTATTAACTCAGATCCAGTCACGTCAGACCAGTGATTACTGTATTAACTCAGATCCAGTCACGTCAGACCAGTGATTACTGTATTAACTCAGATCCAGTCACATCAGACCAGTGATTACTGTATTAACTCAGATCCAGTCACGTCAGACCAGTGATTACTGTATTAACTCAGATCCAGTCAGTCAGACCAGTGATTACTGTATTAACTCAGATCCAGTCAGACAGACCAGTGATTACTGTATTAACTCAGATCCAGTCAGTCAGACCAGTGATTACTGTATTAACTCAGATCCAGTCAGACAGACCAGTGATTACTGTATTAACTCAGATCCAGTCAGTCAGACCAGTGATTACTGTATTAACTCAGATCCAGTCAGTCAGACCAGTGATTACTGTATTAACTCAGATCCAGTCAGACCAGTGATTACTGTATTAACTCAGATCCAGTCAGTCAGACCAGTGATTACTGTATTAACTCAGATCCAGTCACGTCAGACCAGTGATTACTGTATTAACTCAGATCCAGTCACGTCAGACCAGTGATTACTGTATTAACTCAGATCCAGTCACATCAGACCAGTGATTACTGTATTAACTCAGATCCAGTCACGTCAGACCAGTGATTACTGTATTAACTCAGATCCAGTCACATCAGACCAGTGATTACTGTATTAACTCATATCCAGTCAGTCAGACCAGTGATTACTGTATTAACTCAGATCCAGTCACATCAGACCAGTGATTACTGTATTAACTCAGATTCAGTCAGTCAGACCAGTGATTACTGTATTAACTCAGATCCAGTCAGACCAGTGATTACTGTATTAACTCAGATCCAGTCAGTCAGACCAGTGATTAATGTATTAACTCAGATCCAGTCACATCAGACCAGTGATTACTGTATTAACTCAGATCCAGTCAGACCAGTGATTACTGTATTAACTCAGATCCAGTCAGTCAGACCAGTGATTACTGTATTAACTCAGATCCAGTCAGACCAGTGATTACTGTATTAACTCAGATCCAGTCAGTCAGACCAGTGATTACTGTATTAACTCAGATCCAGTCAGTCAGACCAGTGATTACTGTATTAACTCAGATCCAGTCACGTCAGACCAGTTATTACTGTATTAACTCAGATCCAGTCACGTCAGACCAGTGATTACTGTATTAACTCAGATCCAGTCACATCAGACCAGTGATTAATGTATTAACTCAGATCCAGTCACGTCAGACCAGTGATTACTCTATTAACTCAGATCCAGTCAGACCAGTGATTACTCTATTAACTCAGATCCAGTCACTTCAGGCCAGTGATTACTGTATTAACTCAGATCCAGTCACGTCAGACCAGTGATTACTGTATTAACTCAGATCCAGTCAGACCAGTGATTACTCTATTAACTCAGATCCAGTCAGACCAGTGATTACTGTATTAACTCAGATCCAGTCACTTCAGGCCAGTGATTACTGTATTAACTCAGATCCAGTCAGTCAGACCAGTGATTACTGTATTAACTCAGCTCCAGTCAGTCAGACCAGTGATTACTGTATTAACTCAGATCCAGTCACATCAGACCAGTGATTACTGTATTAACTCAGATCCAGTCAGTCAGACCAGTGATTACTGTATTAACTCAGATCCAGTCAGTCAGACCAGTGATTACTGTATTAACTCAGATCCAGTCAGTCAGACCAGTGATTACTGTATTAACTCAGATCCAGTCAGTCAGACCAGTGATTACTCTATTAACTCAGATCCAGTCAGTCAGACCAGTGATTACTGTATTAACTCAGATCCAGTCAGTCAGACCAGTGATTACTGTATTAACTCAGATCCAGTCACGTCAGACCAGTTATTACTGTATTAACTCAGATCCAGTCAGTCAGACCAGTGATTACTGTATTAACTCAGATCCAGTCAGTCAGACCAGTGATTACTGTATTAACTCAGATTCAGTCAGTCAGACCAGTGATTACTGTATTAACTCAGATCCAGTCAGACCAGTGATTACTGTATTAACTCAGATCCAGTCAGTCAGACCAGTGATTAATGTATTAACTCAGATCCAGTCACATCAGACCAGTGATTACTGTATTAACTCAGATCCAGTCAGACCAGTGATTACTGTATTAACTCAGATCCAGTCAGTCAGACCAGTGATTACTGTATTAACTCAGATCCAGTCAGACCAGTGATTACTGTATTAACTCAGATCCAGTCAGTCAGACCAGTGATTACTGTATTAACTCAGATCCAGTCAGTCAGACCAGTGATTACTGTCCATTAACTCAGATCCAGTCACGTCAGACCAGTGATTACTGTATTAACTCAGATCCAGTCACGTCAGACCAGTGATTACTGTATTAACTCAGATCCAGTCACATCAGACCAGTGATTAATGTATTAACTCAGATCCAGTCACGTCAGACCAGTGATTACTCTATTAACTCAGATCCAGTCAGACCAGTGATTACTCTATTAACTCAGATCCAGTCACTTCAGGCCAGTGATTACTGTATTAACTCAGATCCAGTCACGTCAGACCAGTGATTACTGTATTAACTCAGATCCAGTCAGACCAGTGATTACTCTATTAACTCAGATCCAGTCAGACCAGTGATTACTGTATTAACTCAGATCCAGTCACTTCAGGCCAGTGATTACTGTATTAACTCAGATCCAGTCAGTCAGACCAGTGATTACTGTATTAACTCAGCTCCAGTCAGTCAGACCAGTGATTACTGTATTAACTCAGATCCAGTCACATCAGACCAGTGATTACTGTATTAACTCAGATCCAGTCAGTCAGACCAGTGATTACTGTATTAACTCAGATCCAGTCAGTCAGACCAGTGATTACTGTATTAACTCAGATCCAGTCAGTCAGACCAGTGATTACTGTATTAACTCAGATCCAGTCAGTCAGACCAGTGATTACTCTATTAACTCAGATCCAGTCAGTCAGACCAGTGATTACTGTATTAACTCAGATCCAGTCAGTCAGACCAGTGATTACTGTATTAACTCAGATCCAGTCACGTCAGACCAGTTATTACTGTATTAACTCAGATCCAGTCAGTCAGACCAGTGATTACTGTATTAACTCAGATCCAGTCAGTCAGACCAGTGATTACTGTATTAACTCAGATCCAGTCAGTCAGACCAGTGATTACTGTATTAACTCAGATCCAGTCAGTCAGACCAGTGATTACTGTATTAACTCAGATCCAGTCAGTCAGACCAGTGATTACTGTATTAACTCAGATCCAGTCAGTCAGACCAGTGATTACTGTATTAACTCAGATCCAGTCAGTCAGACCAGTGATTACTGTATTAACTCAGATCCAGTCAGTCAGACCAGTGATTACTGTATTAACTCAGATCCAGTCAGTCAGACCAGTGATTACTGTATTAACTCAGATCCAGTCAGTCAGACCAGTGATTACTGTATTAACTCAGATCCAGTCACGTCAGACCAGTAATTGCTGTCTTTTCAGAGTTCTTGTGAATGTTCCCTCAAAAAAATGTAGTCACTGAGCAAATCTCAGGTCTGCTGAGCGCAACCTTGAACGTTGTCAAAATTCTGTGCAATTTCCGGCAAGCATCTACTGTGATAAATGTAGGGCTTGACATTAACCTGCTTATCCACTTGTCCTTCAGACAAGGTGGTGACTGAACATGTTGTTGTGTTGTTTGATGCAAGAAAACACTTTACAAATTAAAACATTAAATTCATCATTATTCCCATGCCATTATTACAGAGAATCATAAAAAAGTGTGCTACCCTCTGCCTATTGGCTACTTAGCTTTTTCAAGCCTGTCTCAAAATACAACACTGCCCCTTTAAGACAAAAAAGCCCTGTACCTGACTCACTTTTCAAAGATGTCTAGAAATGCACACATTTTGTGCTCTTGTAAGACGTAATCACTCTCCCATTGCTGACTACAAATGATCTACATGTTCAAATGTG
>NC_060177.1:9935564-9950564 GCF_021184085.1 Oncorhynchus gorbuscha
CCTTCTCCGCTGTGCAATCTGGTTTCCGAGCCGGTCACGGGTGCACCTCAGCCACACTCAAGGTACTAAACGATATCATAATCGCCATCGATAAAAGACAGTACTGTGCAGCCGTCTTCATCGACCTCGCCAAGGCTTTCGACTCTGTCAATCACCATATTCTTATCGGCAGACTCAACAGCCTCGGTTTTCGGATGACTGCCTTGCCTGGTTCACCAATTACTTTGCAGACAGAGTTCAGTGTGTCAAATCGGAGGGCATGCTGTCCGGTCCTCTGGCAGTCTCTATGGGGGTGCCACAGGGTTCAATTCTCGGGCCGACTCTTTTCTCTGTATATATCAATGATGTTGCTCTTGCTGCGGGCGATTCCCTGATCCACCTCTACGCAGACGACACCATTCTATATACTTTTGGCCCGTCATTGGACACTGTGCTTTCTAACCTCCAAACGAGCTTCAATGCCATACAGCACTCCTTCCGTGGCCTCCAACTGCTCTTAAACACGAGTAAAACCAAATGCATGCTTTTCAACCGATCGCTGCCTGCACCCGCATGCCCGACTAGCATCACCACCCTGGATGGTTCCGACCTTGAATATGTGGGCATCTATAAGTACCTAGGTGTCTGGCTAGACTGCAAACTCTCCTTCCAGACTCACATCAAACATCTCCAATCGAAAATCAAATCAAGAGTCGGCTTTCTATTCCGCAACAAAGCCTCCTTCACTCACGCTGCCATGCTTACCCTAGTAAAACTGACTATCCTACCGATCCTCGACTTCGGCGATGTCATCTACAAAATGACTTCCAACACTCTACTCAGCAAACTGGATGCAGTCTATCACAGTGCCATCCGTTTTGTCACTAAAGCACCTTATACCACCCACCACTGCGACTTGTATGCTCTAGTCGGCTGGCCCTCACTACATATTCGTCGCCAGACCCACTGGCTCCAGGTCATCTACAAGTCCATGCTAGGTAAAGCTCCGCCTTATCTAAGTTCACTGGTCACGATGGCAACACCCATCTGTAGCACGCGCTCCAGCAGGTGTATCTCACTGATCATCCCTAAAGCCAACACCTCATTTGGCCGCCTTTCGTTCCAGTACTCTGCTGCCTGTGACTGGAACGAATTGCAAAAATCGCTGAAGTTGGAGACTTTTATCTCCCTCACCAACTTCAAACATCAGCTATCCGAGCAGCTAACCGATCGCTGCAGCTGTACATAGTCTATAGGAAAATAGCCCACCCATTTTCACTTACCTCATTCCCATACTGTTTTTATACTGGTTTTATTTATTTACTTTTCTGCTCTTTTGCACACCAATATCTCTACCTGTACATGACCATCTGATCATTTATCACTCCAGTGTTAATCTGCAAAATTGTATTATTGGCCTACCTCCTCATGCCTTTTGCACACATTGTATATAGACTGCCCATTTTTTCTACTGTGTTATTGACTTGTTAATTGTTTACTCCATGTGTAACTCTGTGTTGTCTGTTCACACTGCTATGCTTTATCTTGGCCAGGTCGCAGTTGCAAATGAGAACTTGTTCTCAACTAGCCTACCTGGTTAAATAAAGGTGAAATAAAATAAATAAATAAATAAAATGAAAACATTGTTTTATAAAGACAGATCTAACCCGAGAAATACATCTACAACCATTATGCCAGATTAGTATGTAGAACTGAAAATAAACAAGTGCTGTTTCAAATCCTCATGGAATTAGCTCTGAAATCTATACTGTTACTGGGTTTAAGTGTGTACTGTGTACTCACCTTCCTTTTACTCTGTAGTTGCTTTGTATTCACTGTTACACAGTAGCTCTTCCAGATGGTCGCATCCTCACAGAGCCAGTGGATATTGATTTGCTCGTCTCTGTTACTCCTCTTCATGTCGGTGATGTCGGTGATGGAGGTGCATTCTTATCAAGCACTTATCACTCCTAGTGGAAATCAATGTCCAATCCTCAGCCCTTGAAGAAGTGATTCAATTTGTTGCTTGTCTGTATCACTCTGGGCGGATTCCTGGACAAAGATGAGGCTTAGAGCTGGACTAAAAAAGAAAACTCATTGGATCATTTCAATTGAAAATGCTTTTTAGTCGAAGAAGCTGTACATCTGTTCTATGTGTGCTATTTCTATGCTTCCCGTTTTTTAAGTTTCCTTTTTGCGTCTTTTACTTTAGGTTTTGTACACCAGCTTCAAAAAGGTGACAATACAATATTTTTGGTTATGGAAATATATATTTCACAGCGGTTTAGATGGTACAACGATTCTCTACACTATACCCACTTGAGAATTTTAGCAACCAGGAAATTGCGGAGGATTTCTGCATAGTACACCTTTAAAACCTTTGACCAATAAACATTTCGCTTTTTAATCTCCAAGACTTTATACAGTTCACTCCTGGGTCAACCAATCGTGCTATTTCTTTATATTTTCTTTTTGCGTTTTGTGTAACTTTTTAAAAACTTATTGTGTACATAATGTTGCTGCTACTGTCTCTTATCACCGAAAATAACTTTTGGACATCAGAACAGTGATTACTCACTGTCACGTTCTGACCTTTATTTCCTTTGTTTTGTCATTATTTAGTATGGTCAGGGCGTGAGTTGGGGTGGGCAGTCTATGTTTGTTTTTCTATGATTTGGGTATTTCTATGTTTCGGCCTAGTATGGTTCTCAATCAGAGGCAGGTGTCATTAGTTGTCTCTGATTGAGAATCATACTTAGGTAGCCTGGGTTTCACTGTGTGTTTGTGGGTGTTTGTTTCCGTGTCTGTGTTTTTCGCCACACGGTACTGTTTTGGGTTTCGTTCATTCCACGTTTATTGTTTTTGCATTCAGTTGTTCATGTGTCCATTTTCGCATTAAAAGAACCATGGTCACTTACCACGCCACATATTGGTCCTCTGATCCTTTTCGCCTCTCCTCTTCGGAAGAAGAGGAGGAAATCCCTTACACTCACCGCGGACTGGGAGAAACCTTTTCCTTTAACTAGTCTGATGAGAAGGATATCCTGCTTTCACTGGAACAGGCCCAGATCTCCGCCTTTTGCGTGAAGAAAAGACGCCAGAAAAGGGGACGCGAGCGAGTAAACTCCCAATGCCTTCCATTGTTCTTGCTAACGTGCAGTCATTGGAGAATAAAATTGATGACCTACTATTAAGATTATCTTACCAACGGGACATTAAAAACTATAACATCTTTGGTTTCACCGAGATGTGGTTGAATGAAGATACGGACAACATAGAGCTAGCGGGATTTTCCATGCACCGGCAGAACAGAGACGCTACCCCTGGTAGGACAAGGGGTGGGGGTGTGTGTCTTTATGTCAATAACAGCTGGTGCGCGATATCTAATATTAAAGAAGTCTCGAGGTATTGCTCACCTGAGGTAGAGTACCACATTATTAGAGTACCACACCAAGAGAGTTCGTAGTCGTAGTCGTCTATTTACCACCACAAAACAAGCTGGCACTAAGACCGTTCTCAACCAACTCTATAAGGCCATAAGCAAAGAACAAAATGCTCACCCAGAAGCGGCACTCCTAGTGACCGGGGACTTTAATGCAGGCAAACTTAAATCAGTTTTACCAAAATTTTACCAGTATGTCACATTTAATCTTTATTTAACTAGGCAAGTCGGTTAAGAACAAATTCTTATTTTCAATGACGGCCTAGGAACAGTGGGTTAACTGCCTGTTCAGGGGCAGAATGACAGATTTGTACCTTGTCAGCTCGGGGATTTGAACATGAAACCTTTCGGTTACTAGTCCAACGCTCTAACCACTAGGCTACCCTGCCGCCCCACATGTGCAACCAGGCTAAAAAAAAATCCTAGACCACCTTTACTCCACACAGAGATGCATACAAAGCTCTTCCCCGCCCTCCATTTGGCATATCTGACCATAATTCTATCCTCCTGATTCCTGCTTGCAAGCAAAAACTAAAGCAGGAAGTACCAGTACCAATACAGAAGTGGTCAGATGATGCAGATGCTATACTATAGGACTGTTTTGCTGGCACAGACTGGAATATGTTCCCGGGATTCTTCCAATGGCATTGAGGAGTATACCACCTCAGTCAAAGGCTTCATCAATAAGTGCATCGATGACGTTGTTCCCACAGTGACTGTACGTACACATCCCAACCAGAAGCCACAGATTACAGGCAACATCCGCATCGAGCTAAAGGCTAAAGCTGCCGTTTCCAAGGAGCGGTGGACTAATCCGGACGCTAATAAGAAATCCCGCTATGCCCTCAGACATACCATCAAACAAGCAAAGCGTCAATACAGGATTAAGATTGAATCCTACTACACCGGCTCTGACACTCATCGGATGTGGCAGGGCTTGAAAACTATTACGGACTACAAAGGGAAACCCAGACACGAGCCGCCCAGTGACGCGAGCCTACCAGACGAGCTAAATGCCTTTTATGCTCGCTTCGAGGCAAGCAACACTGAAGCATGCACAACAGCACCAGCTGTTCTGGATGACTGTGTGATAAAGCACTCTGTAGCCGATGTGAACAAAACCTTTAAACAGGTCAACATTAACAAAGCCGCTGGGCCAGACAGATGACCAGGACATGTAATCAAAGCATGCATGCTTCACTGACATTGTCAACATTTCCCTGACCGAGTCTGTAACATCTACATGTTTCAAGCAGACCACCATAGTCTATGTGCCCAAGGAAGCGGAAGTAACCTGCCTAAATGATTACCGCCCCGTGACACTCACGTCAGTAGCCATGAAGTGCTTTGAAAGGCTGGTCATGGCTCACATCAACAGCATCCTCCCGGACACCCTAGACCTGCTCCAATTCGCATACCCCCCAACAGATCCACAGATGACGCCATCTCAATCGCACTCCACACCGCCCTTTCTCACCTGGACGAAAGGAACACCTATGTGAGAATAATGTTCATTGACTACAGCGCAGCGTTCAACACCATAGTGCCCACGAAGCTCATCACTAAGCTAAGGACTCTGGGACAAAACACCTCCCTCTGCAACTGGATCTTGGACTTCCTGACGGGCCGCACCCAGGTGATAAGAGTAGGCAACAACGCGTCTGCCACACGGATCCTTAGGGATAGGCGTCCCGTTAGCGGGACACCAGTCGACAACATCTGGTGAAATTGGAGGGCGCGCAATTCAAATAAAAAATCATTGTAATTTAAAAAAACATTTATGAACATACAAGTCTTATATAATTTAAAAGCTTAAATTCTTGTTAATCTAACCGCGTTGTCCGATTTACAATAGGCTTTACAGCGAAAGCATACTATGCGATTGTTTGAGGACGGCGCCCCACATCAACATATTTTTCAACCAGCACAGGCTTCATAAAATCACAAATAGCGATTAAATAAATCACTTCGTTTTGAAAATCTTCCTCTGTTTGCAATCCCAATGGTCCCAGCTACAACATGAATGGTCCAAAAAAGGTCTGTTTAATTGGCGCCATCGATTTCAGTAATCCACTCATTCAACATGCAGACAAAGGAGTCCAAAAAGCTACCTCTAAATTTTGTTCAAACAAGTCAAACTACGTTTCTATTTAATCCTCAGGTATCCTAAAATGTAAATAAACTATAATATTTCATACGGAAAGAAGTACGTTCAATAGAAAAGTAAAATTAGTAAGCACCCATCCTCTTCATCGCTTGCCAACCGACTGATTTTGAACAGTCTTTGTACAAAAACTCATAATTTTTGCTTGTTTTTGAAGAAACAAGCCTGAAACATTGAACAAAGACTGTTGACATCTAGTGGAAGCCATAGGAATTGCAATCTGGGAGCTGGAATTACATAGAAGCCATAGCTTTCCACTATAAGATCCTGGGAGCTCAAAAAGACAATCTCTGGTTGATTTTTCTTTGGAATTTTGCCTGCCATATCAAATGTGTTATAATCTCAGGCATTATTTTAACATTTCTAGAAACGGTTTTCTATTCAATGATACCAATTTTTGCATATCCTGGCTTCTGGGCCTGAGCAACAGGCAGTTTACTTTGGGAACATCAGTCAGGCGGAAATTCAGGAAAATAGACCCTAGCTCCAAGAGACTGGGGCCCCTCAGGGCTGTGTACTTAGTCCCCTCCTGTATTGCCTGTTCACCCACGACTGCGTGGCCAAACATGACTCCAACACCATCATTAAGTTTTCTGACGAGTGGTAGGCCTGATCACCGACAATGATGAGACGGCCTATAGGGAGGAGGTCAGAGAACTGGCAGTGTGGTGCCAGGACAACAACCTCTCCCTCAATGTGAGCAAGACAAAGGAGCTGATCGTGGACTACAGGAAAAGGTGGGCTGAACAGGCCCCCATTAACATCGACCACGACAGTCGTGAAGAGGGCACGACAAAACCTTTTCCCCCTCGGGAGACTGAATATATTTGGCATGGGTCCCCAGATCCTCAAATGTTCTACAGCTGCACCATCGAGAGCATCCTGACCGGTTGCATCACTGCCTGGTATAGCACCTGCTCGGCATCTGACCGTACGATGCTACAGAGGGTAGTGCGAACGGCCCAGTACATCACTGGGGCCAAACTTCCTGCCATCCAGGCCCTATGTAATAGGCGGGGAATTGCTGAACAATTCATAAAAATCGCCACTGAACAATTTACATTGACCCCTCCTCCCTTTTGTACACTGCTGCTACTCGCTGTTTGTTTGTTACCTAAGCATAGTGACTTTGGCCCCACGTACATGTACAGATTACCCCAACTAGCCTGTACCCCTGCACACTGACTCGGGAACGGTGCCCCCTGCACACTGACTCGGGACCGGTGCCCCCTGCACACTGACTCGGGACCGGTGCCCCCTGTATACAGCCTCGTTATTCTTATTCTTATTGTGTTACTTTTTATTTGATCCTACTTGGTAAATATTTTCTTCTTCTTGAACTGCCGGTTAACTGTTGGTTAAGGGCTTGTATTCAGCATTTCACGGTAAAGTCTACACTTGTTGTGTTCAGCACATGGCAAGTAAAGTTTGATTTGATTTGGTTTATTGCAATTTCTGTGCAATTTCTTCAGTGTTGTGCCTAATGAACACAACCCTCATGTGTTTGCTTTCCCTGTTGTAAATGTGTGCACTATACCAGAGCCTACAGAGATCTGGAGAAAGACAAAATGAACATATTTTGGACTGGCCAATTGCACTGCACTCCAGTTTGCGGTTCTCCAGTGTGGTGCTTCGGGTAACGTTTACCCTAGGAACAGATCTTGGATCCCCCAATTAACCTTAACCATTAGTGGGGAAAATGCTAAACTGTATCCAGCAGCAGCAACGTTTGAGTAGCAGGACAGACCCAGACCAGCTGTGGTCATCTTGGTTTTAGTGTGGCTGATCTCTTATTGGTGTTGCAGAGGACATGGAGGAATATGGCTCTCATTATGTAATTGTATATAGTTTAATTAAAGCCAGGAACAACGGCTGTGCATTGGGAGTCCAGTCATTCCACTCAATGGTTTTTGTTAGTTTCTGAGGCGCCACTGGGATTTCAGGCCGGGCTGTTGTTTTTCATTTCCAAAATGTAGGTCACGACTTTAGAGGAAACACACGCATGTACACACACACACACACACACACACACACACACACACACACACACACACACACACACACACACACACACACACACACACACACACACACACACACACACACACACACACACACACACACACACACACACACACACACACACACACGCATGCACACACACACACACACACATGCACACACACAGATCCTTACTGTGGTATAGCTGTACACTAGATATTCTTTCCTGTGGAAGTTTCCCCGAGGCCCTGACCTTAGCCAATGAATATGTAACAGGTGTGTTAGGATGGGCTGCAGTTGTGTAGAGGAATGTATACGTGTTCAAAGTATGTTATACTGTCTGTTGTAATAGTGTATGTTGTGTGTCTAGTTATGTGTTGCAGAGATACAAAGGGAAAGGGGGATACCTAGTCAGTTGTACAAATGAAATTTGTCTTCCGCATTTAAAGGTGTGTATGTGTGTACACGTTGTACTATACTTGTGAGTATCAAAAGTCCTCAAGAATACTAAACCAACAAAGAACTCAGAGAAGTGAGATCATTTTTCCGGTCTTCACTTGTAAAAAGGCAATTTTTTGCCTTAGGGGTTAGGTTTAGGCTTAGTTTTAAGAGGGTTTCTGTTTGTGCTGGTGCCAAACGTTGGGCCTATTGCAACTTTCTGTTCTGTCTGTATATAGCAAGTCAGTCTGGAGAATATGGGGAAACATTGGGAGGGTATTCGCCTGAGGGATACATCAAATCCAATCAGGGGCGGCAGGGTAGCCTAGTGGTTAGAGCGTTGGGCTGACAAGGTACAAATCTGTCCTTCTGCCCCTGAACAGGCAGTTAACCCACTGTTCCTAGGCCGTCATTGAAAATAAGAATTTGTTCTTAACTGACTTGCCTAGTAAAATAAAGGTACAAAAAAAAATCTAATGTTATTGGTTGCATACACATATTTATGAAGCTTGTTTCCTATAGCATCCACAGATTGTGAGCTAAAGATGAAAACCTTTCCTATGAGCATTATCATATTATTTATTGACTAACTATGGCTTTCCAAATCGCCCAACACTGCTATTTGTAAGGTTCATTATAATTTAATGTTGTGATTTCTTAACCATTCCTGAACCTGTGATCAGAAACAAGCTACATAGTGGCAATACCAGAATAAATTGTCTATTGATTCTGTCTCTTCACAGCAAAATCTACAGAGCTGAGATTGCTGTATGCCCATATACAGTGGGGCAAAAAAGTATTTAGTCAGCCACCAATTGTGCAAGTTCTCCCACTTAAAAAGATGAGAGAGGCCTGTAATTTTCATCATAGGTACACTTCAACTATGACAGACAAAATGAGAAAAAAAATCCAGAAAATCACATTGTAGGATTTTTAATTAATTTATTTGCAAATTATGGTGGAAAATAAGTATTTGGTCACCTGTAACTTCTTCTTTGGGAGGCTCCTCTGTCCTCCACTCATTACCTGTATTAATGGCACATGTTTGAACTTGTTATCAGTATAAAAGACACCTGTCCATAACCTCAAACAGTCACACTCCAAACTCCACTATGGCCAAGACCAAAGAGCTGTCAAAGGACTCCAGCGCCGACTGAGATGGCCGCCTCGCTTCGCGTTCCTAGGAAACTATGCAGTTTTTTGTTTTTTTACGTGTTATTTCTTACATTAGTACCCCAGGTCATCTTAGGTTTCATTACATACAGTCGAGAAGAACTACTGAATATAAGATCAGCGTCAACTCACCATCAGTACGACCAAGAATATGTTTTCCGCGACGCAGATCCTGTGTTCTGCCTTACAAACAGGACAACGGAATGGATCGCATGCAGCGACCCAAGGAAACGACTCCGAAAAAGAGGGAAACGCGGCGGTGTTCTGGTCAGACTCCGAAAAAGGGCACATCGCGCACCACTTCCCAGTATTCTTCTTGCCAATGTCCAGTCTCTCGACAACAAGGTTGATGAAATCCGAGCAAGGGTGGCATTCCAGAGGGACATCAGAGACTGCAACGTTCTCTGCTTTACGGAAACATGGCTTACTGGGAAAACGCTATCCAGGGCGGTGCAGCCAACGGGTTTCTCCACGCATCGCTCCGACAGAAACAAACATCTATCTGGTAAGAAGAGTGGCGGGGGCGTATGCCTCATGACTAACGGGACATGGTGTGATGAAGGAAACATACAGGAACTCAAATCCTTCTGTTCACCTGATTTAGAATTCCTCACAATCAAATGTAGACCGCATTATCTTCCAAGAGAATTCTCTTCGATTATAATCACAGCCGTATATATCCCCCCCAAGCAGACACATCGATGGCTCTGAACGAACTTTATTTAACTCTTTGCAAACTGGAAAACATTTATCCGGAGGCTGCATTCATTGTAGCTGGGGATTTTAACAAAGCCAATCTGAAAACAAGACTCCCTAAATTTTATCAGCATATCGATTGCGCAACCAGGGGTGGTAAAACCTTGGATCATTGTTACTCTAACTTCCGCGACGCATATAAGGCCCTGCCCCGCCCCCTTTCGGAAAAGCTGACCACGACTCCATTTTGCTGATCCCTGCCTACAGACAGAAATTAAAACAAGAGGCTCCCACGCTGAGGTCTGTCCAACGCTGGTCAGACCAAGCTGACTCTACACTCCAAGACTGCTTCCATCACGTGGACTGGGACATGTTTCGTATTGCGTCAGATGGGAATATTGACGAATACGCTGATTCGGTGTGCGAGTTCATTAGAACGTGCGTCGAAGATGTCGTTCCCATAGCAACGATAAAAACATTCCCTAACCAGAAACCGTGGATTGATGGCAGCATTCGCGTGAAACTGAAAGCGCGAACCACTGCTTTTAATCAGGGCAAGGTGTCTGGCAACATGACTGAATACAAACAGTGCAGCTATTCCCTCCGTAAGGCTATCAAACAAGCTAAGCGTCAGTACAGAGACAAAGTGGAATCTCAATTCAATGGCTCAGACACAAGAGGCATGTGGCAGGGTCTACAGTCAATCACGGACTACAAGATGAAATCCAGCCCAGTCACGGACCAGGATGTCTTGCTCCCAGGCAGACTAAATAACTTTTTTGCCCGCTTTGAGGACAATACAGTGCCACTGACACGGCCTGCAACGGAAACATGCAGTCTCTCCTTCACTGCAGCCGAGGTGAGTAAGACATTTAAACGTGTTAACCCTCGCAAGGCTGCAGGCCCAGACGGCATCCCCAGCCGCGCCCCCAGAGCATGCGCAGACCAGCTGGCCGGTGTGTTTACGGACATATTCAATCAATCCCTATACCAGTCTGCTGTTCCCACATGCTTCAAGAGGGCCACCATTGTTCCTGTTCCCAAGAAAGCTAAGGTAACTGAGCTAAACGAATACCGCCCCGTAGCACTCACTTCCGTCATCATGAAGTGCTTTGAGAGACTAGTCAAGGACCATATCACCTCCACCCTACCTGACACCCTAGACCCACTCCAATTTGCTTACCGCCCAAATAGGTCCACAGACGATGCAATCTCAACCACACTGCACACTGCCCTAACCCACCTGGACAAGAGGAATACCTATGTGAGAATGCTGTTCATCGACTACAGCTCGGCATTCAACACCATAGTACCCTCCAAGCTCGTCATCAAGCTCGAGACCCTGGGTCTCGACCCCGCCCTGTGCAACTGGGTACTGGACTTCCTGACGGGCCGCCCCCAGGTGGTGAGGGTAGGCAACAACATCTCCTCCCCGCTGATCCTCAACACGGGGCCCCACAAGGGTGCGTTCTGAGCCCTCTCCTGTACTCCCTGTTCACCCACGACTGCGTGGCCACGCACGCCTCCAACTCAATCATCAAGTTTGCGGACGACACAACAGTGGTAGGCTTGATTACCAACAACGACGAGACGGCCTACAGGGAGGAGGTGAGGGCCCTCGGAGTGTGGTGTCAGGAAAATAACCTCACACTCAACGTCAACAAAACTAAGGAGATGATTGTGGACTTCAGGAAACAGCAGAGGGAACACCCCCTATCCACATCGATGGAACAGTAGTGGAGAGGGTAGCTAGTTTTAAGTTCCTCGGCATACACATCACAGACAAACTGAATTGGTCCACTCACACTGACAGCGTCGTGAAGAAGGCGCAGCAGCGCCTATTCAACCTCAGGAGGCTGAAGAAATTCGGCTTGTCACCAAAAGCACTCACAAACTTCTACAGATGCACAATCGAGAGCATCCTGGCGGGCTGTATCACCGCCTGGTACGGCAACTGCTCCGCCCTCAACCGTAAGGCTCTCCAGAGGGTAGTGAGGACTGCACAACGCATCACCGGGGGCAAACTACCTGCCCTCCAGGACACCTACACCACCCGTTGTTACAGGAAGGCCATAAAGATCATCAAGGACATCAACCACCCGAACCACTGCCTGTTCACCCCGCTATCATCCAGAAGGCGAGGTCAGTACAGGTGCATCAAAGCTGGGACCGAGAGACTGAAAAACAGCTTCTATCTCAAGGCCATCAGACTGTTAAACAGCCACCACTAACATTGAGTGGCTGCTGCCAACACACTGTCATTGACACTGACCCAACTCCAGCCATTTTAATAATGGGAATTGATGGGAAATGATGTAAATATATCACTAGCCACTTTAAACAATGCTACCTTATATAATGTTACTTACCCTACATTATTCATCTCATATGCATATGTATATACTGTACTCTACATCATCGACTGCATCCTTATGTAACACATGTATCACTAGCCACTTTAACTATGCCACTTTGTTTACTTTGTCTACACACTCATCTCATATGTATATACTGTACTCGATACCATCTACTGTATGCTGCTCTGTACCATCACTCATTCATATATCCTTATGTACATGTTCCTTATCCCCTTACACTGTGTATAAGACAGTAGTTTTGGAATTGTTAGTTAGATTACTTGTTGGTTATCACTGCATTGTCGGAACTAGAAGCACAAGCATTTCGCTACACTCGCATTAACATCTGCTAACCATGTGTATGTGACAAATAAAAATTTGATTTGATTTGAGAGAAAAAAATTGATTCAAAAGCAAAAGGCCATTTTTGAATAAAGGCTGAGCCTTTTTTAATAATCTACTGGAGAACCATTTTGGGTTTAAGTATCATTTCTGTATTAGTGAAGCTTTTAGTGAGAGGTTTAAAGCTTTAATATTTAATCATTTTTGCCCCCCAAACTCATAGTCATTATATAAATAGGCACATTTAATTTTGTCTGGCGTAGCATTCCAAATAAAATTACATATTTTTTGTTCATATGATTTAAAAAACGAGTCATTTGGAGTTGGCAGCGCCATTAGTAAATAAGTTAAATGTGAAACGACCAAAGAGTTAATCAATGTGATGAATGTTTGTAGTGTGTTTGTTTCAGTTGTGTAGAGGTGTTGTTTGAGGCGTGTCCTATATTAGGGTTAGGGAAAATACCATTTTAAATTTGAATCAATTGTAAGATATACCTGTGTGTGTGTGTGTGTGTGTGTGTGTGTGTGTGTGTGTGTGTGTGTGTGTGTGTGTGTGTGTGTGTGTGTGTGTGTGTGTGTGTGTGTGTGTGTGTGTGTGTGTGTGTGTGTGTGTGTGTGTGTGTGTGTGTGTGTGTGTGTGTGTGTGTGTGTGTGTGTGTGCCTGAGAGATATGAGCATATTCCAGTAGTGTATGAGTAAATGATGGTGTGTGTGTCTATATGATATATAATGGTGTGTGTGTGTGTGTGTGTGTGCATGGTATATAATGGTGTGTGTGTGTGCATGGTATATAATGGTGTGTCTGTCTGTATGGTATGTAATGGTGTGTGTCTATATGGTATATAATGGTGTGTGTCTATATGGTATATAATGGTGTGTGTCTATATGGTATGTAATGGTGTGTGTCTATATGGTATATAATGGTGTGTGTCTATATGGTATATAATGGTGTGTGTCTATATGGTATGTAATGGTGTGTGTCTATATGGTATATAATGGTGTGTGTCTATATGGTATATAATGGTGTGTGTGTGTCTATGTGGTATTTAAGGGTGTGTGTGTCTATATGGTATATAATGGTGTGTGTGTATATATGGTATTTAAGGGTGTGTGTGTGGTGTGTGGCTATATGGTATATAATGGTGTGTGTGTGTGTGTCTATGTGGTATTTAAGGCTGTATGTGTCTATATGGTATATCATGGTGTGTGTGTATATATGGTATTTAAGGGTGTGTGTGTATATTTGGTATTTAAGGGTGTGTGTGTATATATGGTATTTAAGGGTGTGTGTGTGTGTGGTGTGTGGCTATATGGTATATAATGGTGGGTGTCTATAAGGTATATAATGGTGTGTTTCTCTATTATGTAATGGTGTGTGTTTCTCTATATGGTATGTAATGGTGTGTGTGTGATTTTCTCTCCAGCATGGGGATGAGCCACGATGACGACCATGCTACCTGTACAGGCCACTCCCACATCATGTCTGGCGAATGGGTGAAGGGCCGTAACCCCAGCGACCTGTCATGGTCCCCCTGCAGCCGTGACGACCTGGAGAAGTTCCTCAGGTGAGACAAACACACACACTCTCTAGGTTACTAAGTGGAGCATAGCAATATTATGAGAGTGGAAAATGTGCCTCAGTTTACTGGCCTAAAGGGTCCAGTTTTCCACTTTCAGATTGGACACACACACACACACACACACACACACACACACACACACACACACACACACACACACACACACACACACACACACACACACACACACACACACACACACACACACACACACACACACACACACACACACACGCATGCACACACACACACACACACGCATGCACACACTCACTGATACACAGTCACACTCACTCACACACACACCCACACACAGTCACACTCAAACATACACACAATCATTGTACAATATATCCCTCCGCCCAACTCACACACTTCCTTGAATAAATGACCTCTAGTTTCCTTCCAGCCATTATTTGATTGACTTTGACAAGGTCTTCGTAACCAGTCACTCACAGTGATTGAACTGACTGTGTTCCAGCCCTGACCGCTGTCAGCCAGTTTAATCAAGTTGAATGGCGTCTCCTACTCAATGCATTCATCACAACTCTATGAGATGGCATCGGCTTTTATCTATGGGCTGCTGTTGCCAAGAAGCTATTACCATAGCGATGGCTTGATTTATATTGCAAACAGTGGATCTGATTGATCTGACTGTGACTGGAGCTGGACTAGAAATGTAGTTTATTGGCTGTCTGGCGCTCTGAAATCAGTCCCTTGACATTGGATCATTATTATATGTAACAGAAGTGTTAATGTTCACACTGTTAGTGCTGGGGTGGAACAAAAGCCTGTACATACTGCTGCCCTCCAGGACCAGAGTTGCCC
>NC_060177.1:9958064-9969682 GCF_021184085.1 Oncorhynchus gorbuscha
CTGTTGAATGAAAAGTATGAAACACAGAGAGACTAAAGAGAGGTTATTTAGGATGTTCTTGGTAGAGTTTGGGGGGGAAGCCTGGCTTCCCTTGGCACTCATGAATACACACCACTGCAGGTCTGTAGGTATTTCAAATTCATCCCATGCAAATAGCTCTGAGGTGTTTGCATCTTAGACAGTCGGCCACTAACATCTTAACCGGTTTTCACTCTGCTACATTCCCTCGCTCTCTACTAGTCTCTCTTTCTCTGTGTGTGTGTACCTGTCTCTCTTGCTGTCTGTCACACACAGAGAGACACCAACATGCTCCAGCAAAGAACACTTAAGAGCAATTGAGCCTGTCTCAGAAAATGAAACAAGATAAAGAGAAAATTAGAGAGGGAGGGAGGAAATGAGAGAAGGAAAGATGTTGTCCTGTTTTCACACATCATCACCACAATCTATCAGGGAGGTCAATCAGAGGATTGCTCTGTGGGGGGTTGTCAGCAAACCTTTTCCTAAACACCAAGTAAATGGTGATGGTGCACAGGAAACATCTTCCTAAACACCAGGGAAATGGTGATGGTGGACAGGAAACCTCTTCCTAAACACCAGGGAAATGGTGATGGTGGACAGGAAACCTCTTCCTAAACACCAGGGAAATGGTGATGGTGGACAGGAAACCGGAAACCTCTTCCTAAACACCAGGGAAATGGTGATGGTGGACAGTAAACCTCTTCCTAAACACCAGGGAAATGGTGATGGTGGACAGGAAACCTCTTCCTAAACACCAGGGAAATGGTGATGGTGGACAGTAAACCTCTTCCTAAACACCAGGGAAATGGTGATGGTGGACAGTAAACCTCTTCCTAAACACCAGGGAAATGGTGATGGTGGACAGGAAACCTCTTCCTAAACACCAGGGAAATGGTGATGGTGGACAGGAAACCTCTTCCTAAACACCAGGGAAATGGTGATGGTGGACAGGAAACCTCTTCCTAAACACCAAGTAAATGGTGATGGTGGACAGGAAACCTCTTCCTAAACACCAGGGAAATGGTGATGGTGGACAGTAAACCTCTTCCTAAACACCAGGGAAATGGTGATGGTGGACAGGAAACCTCTTCCTAAACACCAGGGAAATGGTGATGGTGGACAGGAAACCTCTTCCTAAACACCAGGGAAATGGTGATGGTGGACAGGAAACCTCTTCCTAAACACCAGGGAAATGGTGATGGTGGACAGGAAACCTCTTCCTAAACACCAGGGAAATGGTGATGGTGGACAGTAAACCTCTTCCTAAACACCAGGGAAATGGTGATGGTGGACAGGAAACCTCTTCCTAAACACCAGGGAAATGGTGATGGTGGACAGTAAATCTCTTCCTAAACACCAGGGAAATGGTGATGGTGGACAGGAAACCTCTTCCTAAACACCAGGGAAATGGTGATGGTGGACAGGAAACCTCTTCCTAAACACCAAGTAAATGGTGATGGTGGACAGTAAACCTCTTCCTAAACACCAGGGAAATGGTGATGGTGGATAGTAAACCTCTTCCTAAACACCAGGGAAATGGTGATGGTGGACAGGAAACCTCTTCCTAAACACCAGGGAAATGGTGATGGTGAATCAAGAGTCTCAGTACTGCTGATTTAGGATCAGTCTTTGTAATAAGATTATATGGACAGGGTGTACCTGATCCTAGATCAGCACTCCTACTTTGACCTCATGATACATGAGCTTCTAACAAGCTCTACTTCACACATTTGTTGTGGGTTATGTGTTGTGGGTTATGTGTTGTGGGTTATTTGTTGTGGGTTATTTGTTGTGGGTTATTTGTTGTGGGTTATGTGTTGTGGGTTATTTGTTGTGGGTTATGTGTTGTGGGTTATTTGTTGTGGGTTATTTGTTGTGGGTTATGTGTTGTGGGTTATGTGTTGTGGGTTATTTGTTGTGGGTTATGTGTTGTGGGTTATTTGTTGTGGGTTATTTGTTGTGGGTTATGTGTTGTGGGTTATTTGTTGTGGGTTATTTGTTGTGGGTTATGTGTTGTGGGTTATTTGTTGTGGGTTATTTGTTGTGGGTTATTTGTTGTGGGTTATTTGTTGTGGGTTATTTGTTGTGGGTTATTTGTTGTGGGTTATTTGTTGTGGGTTATGTGTTGTGGGTTATTTGTTGTGGGTTATTTGTTGTGGGTTATTTGTTGTGGGTTATTTGTTGTGGGTTATGTGTTGTGGGTTATTTGTTGTGGGTTATTTGTTGTGGGTTATTTGTTGTGGGTTATTTGTTGTGGGTTATTTGTTGTGGGTTATGTGTTGTGGGTTATTTGGGGGATCTTATTTTAAAGGCTGACTGGTCATCTACCAAAATGTACAGTATGTAGCAACACCACCTGCTGCAGCTAAATGATCTCACACATTTTTTTAAAAGGAAATGTCACCTTTGTCCAAAAATGTCTAACAACATCACATGTCGACGTACATGATGTCGTCTTTTTAAAGGTCAATAAGGCTCCATTTGCTGATTCAGTGATATACAGTGCATTCAGAAAGTATTCAGACCCCTTCACTTTTTCCACATTTTGTTGTGTTACAGCCTTATTCTAAAATGACAAAACAAAAACAGGTTTTTAGATTATAATTTTTTTGCAAATGTATAACAAATAAAAAACTGAAATATCACATTTACATAAGTATTCAGACTCTTTACTCAGACCCTTTGGCAGCGATAACAACCTTGAGTTTTCTTGGGTATGACACTGCAAGCGTGGCACACCTGTATTTGGGGAGTTTCTCCCATTCTTCTCTGCAGATCCTCTCCAAGCTCTGTCAGGTTGGATGGGGAGTGTCGCTGCACAGCTATTTTCAGGTGTCTCCAGACATGTTAGATAGGGTTCAAGTCCGGGCTCTGGCTGGGCAACTCAAGGATAGGTGAACCTTTGCCAAAATCTGAGGTCCTGATCGCTCTGGAGCAGGTTTTCATCAAGAATCTCTCTGTACCTTGCTCCATTCATCTTTTCCTTGATCCTGACTAGTCTCCCAGTCCCTACTGCTGAAAAACATCCCCACAGCATGATGCTGCTATAAGGATGGTTTCCTGGTTTCCTCCAGATGTGATGCTTGGCATTCAGGCTAAAGAGTTCAATCTTGGTTTCATCAGACCAGTCTGAGAGTCCTTTAGGTGCCTTTTGGCAAACCCCAAGCCTGCCGTCATGTACCTTTTACTGAGGAGTGGCTTCTGTCTGGCCACTCTATCATAAATGCCTGATTGGTGGAGTGCTGAAAAGAGGGTTGTCCTTCTGGAAGGTTCTCCCATCTCCACAAAGGAACTCTGGAGCTCTGTCAGAATGACCATTGGGTTCTTGGTCACCTCCTGACCAATGCCCATCTCCCCCATTGCTCAGTTTGGCCGGGTGACCAGCTCTAGGAAGAGTCTTGGTGGTTCCAAACCTCTTCCATTTAAGAATGATGGAGGCCACTGTGTTCTTGAGGATCTTCAATACTGCAGACATTTTTTGCTATCCTTCCCCAGATCTGTGCCTCGACACAATCCTGTCTCAAAGCTCTATGGACAATTCCTTCGACCTCAAGGCTTGGTTTTGCTCTGACATACACTGTCAACTGTGGGACCTTATATAGATGGGTATGTGCCTTTCCAAATCATGTCCAATCAATTGAATTTACCACAGGTGGAATCCATTCAAGTTGTCGAAACATATCACGGATGATCAATGGAAACAGGATGCATGTAACGGGATTCGTCCTCCTCTGACGAGGAGTATGAGAGATCGGACCAATGTGCAGCGTGGTACGTGTTCGTCATGTTTTAATGAACAAAATCACTGAACACGAAAATACAGAATAACAAATAGAAAGACAGAAAGGAAAACCGAAACAGTTCCGTGTGGAACACAGACACAGAAAACAATCACCCACCAAACACTGGTGGGAAAAGGCTACCTAAGTATGATTCTCAATCAGAGACAACTAACGACACCTGCCTCTGATTGAGAACCATACAAGGCCAAACGCAAAATTACAGCATAGAAAAACAAACATAGACAACCCACCCAACTCACGCCCTGACCATACTAAAACAAAGAAAAAACAATGGAACTAAGGTCAGAACGTGACAATGCACCTGAGCTAAATGTCGGGTCTGAATAAGGTATTTCTGTTTTAGATTTGTTTTTATACATTTCTAAAATGTTTATACTTATCTAAAAACATCTTTTCTCCTTGTCATTATGGTTTTTACATTTTTAAAATTTAATCAATTTTAGAATAAGGCTGTAACATAACAAAATGTGGACAAAGTGAAGGGCCCTGAACAAGGCAGTAACCCACTGTTCCTAGGCTGTCATTGTAAGTAAAAATGTGTTCCTTTACTGATTTGCCTAGTTAAATAAAATAAATAAATTACTAACAGAGCATGAGACCAGGTAGCTGAGACCAGGTAGCTGATACCAACAATCTTTTTTTTACATTTGCATATCAAAGGTCACCAGTGGTCATGTGATGTCATCACATGACGTAAAATATGAGCTTTCAATCAAGGGCGACACCTCATTACATGAACCCCCTATGTGTGTTCTCTCTGTAGAAAAGCCCTGTTCTCTGTTCTGTTCCCCATCATTAATAGGTTGAGATCACTTTATTGGTCAATTGCACCCAAGGTCCAACCTAAATTTGACTTCCACTTCTAATTCAACCATTCTGAAAGACACACATAGGTTTTGGAGAGGTGCATGGTTAGGGGTTTAGTGCCTTGCTCGAGGGCACAGTGACATCAATGGCACCTAGGCATTGGTTGCCAGCTCTTTTCGCGACAGGAAAACCGGGGATGCGAACGGGCAACCCTCCGGTTGCTGGCTCGCCTCTGTAACCGCTAGGCTATTAACCCCCTTGTGTGTTCTCTCTGTAGAGAAGCCATGTGCCCTGTTCTGTTCCCCTGTGGGGAGAGATGCCCCCATCCTGGTGGCAGAGAGAGTGATGGATGGAACACCATGTGGACCCTACGAGTCAGACCTGTGTGTCAATGGCAGGTGTCAGGTACACGCACGCACACACACACGCGCACACACACACACACACACACACGCACGCACGCACGCACGCACGCACGCACGCACGCACGCACGCACGCACGCACGCACGCACGCACGCACACACACACACACACACACACACACACACACACACACACACACACACACACACACACACACAGGTCACTAGAGAAGGGTTTTCTCTGTAGGTCACTAGAGAAGGGTTTTATCTTTGTATGCCCTCTCTCTCTTACTCCCTCTCTCTTACTCCCTCTCTCTCTTACTCCCCCTCTCTTACTCCCCCTCTCTCTGTCCTGAGCTCCCAAATGTCTTCTCATGATCTCCCTCTCTCTCTTACTCCCTCTCTCTCTGTCCTGAGCTCCCAAATGTCTTCTCATAATCTCCCTCTCTCTCTTACTCCCTCTCTCTCTTACTCCCCCTCTCTCTGTCCTGAGCTCCCAAATGTCTTCTCATGATCTCCCTCTCTCTCTGTCCTGAGCTCCCAAATGTCTTCTCATGATCTCCCTCTCTCTCTTACTCCCTCTCTCTCTGTCCTGAGCTCCCAAATGTCTTCTCATGATCTCCCTCTCTCTCTTACTCCCCCTCTCTCTGTCCTGAGCTCCCAAATGTCTTCTCATGATCTCCCTCTCTCTCTTACTCCCCCTCTCTCTGTCCTGAGCTCCCAAATGTCTTCTCATAATCTCCCTCTCTCTCTTACTCCCTCTCTCTCTGTCCTGAGCTCCCAAATGTCTTCTCATGATCTCCCTCTCTCTCTTACTCCCCCTCTCTCTGTCCTGAGCTCCCAAATGTCTTCTCATAATCTCCCTGTCTCTCTTACTCCCTCTCTCTCTGTCCTGAGCTCCCAAATGTCTTCTCATGATCTCCCTCTCTCTCTTACTCCCTCTCTCTCTGTCCTGAGCTCCCAAATGTCTTCTCATAATCTCCCTGTCTCTCTTACTCCCCCTCTCTCTTACTCCCTCTCTCTCTGTCCTGAGCTCCCAAATGTCTTCTCATAATCTCCCTGTCTCTCTTACTCCCCCTCTCTCTTACTCCCTCTCTCTCTGTCCTGAGCTCCCAAATGTCTTCTCATAATCTCCCTGTCTCTTTTACTTCCTCTCTCTCTTACTCCCTCTCTCTCTGTCCTGAGCTCCCAAATGTCTTCTCATAATCTCCCTGTCTCTCTTACTCCCTCTCTCTCTGTCCTGAGCTCCCAAATGTCTTCTCATAATCTCCCTCTCTCTCTTACTCCCCCTCTCTTACTCCCCCTCTCTTACTCCCTCTCTCTCTGTCCTGAGCTCCCAAATGTCTTCTCATAATCTCCCTCTCTCTCTTACTCCCTCTCTCTCTGTCCTGAGCTCCCAAATGTCTTCTCATAATCTCCCTCTCTCTCTTACTCCCCTCTCTTACTCCCTCTCTCTCTGTCCTGAGCTCCCAAATGTCTTCTCATAATCTCCTCTCTCTCTTACTCCCCTCTCTTACTCCCCCTCTCTTACTCCTCTCTCTCTGTCCTGAGCTCCCAAATGTCTTCTCATAATCTCCCTCTCTCTCTTACTCCCCTCTCTCTGTCCTGAGCTCCCAAATGTCTTCTCATAATCTCCCTCTCTCTCTTACTCCTTCTCTCTCTTACTCCCCCTCTCTTACTCCCCCTCTCTCTGTCCTGAGCTCCCAAATGTCTTCTCATAATCTCCCTGTCTCTCTTACTCCCTCTCTCTCTTACTCCCTCTCTCTCTGTCCTGAGCTCCCAAATGTCTTCTTACAATCTCACTCTCTCTTTTGCTTCCTCTCTATCTCTCTCCCTCTCGATCTCTCTCTCTCTTTCTCTCTCAGGCCTGCAAAGGCAACGTTTTAATTGGCTGGGAGGTAATGGTGGCATTGTACCACTTCCTGTTTCTGTAACAATACAACAATACCTACAATACACACAACCTAAAGTAAAATAATGGAATTAAGGAATATATAAATATTAGGAGGGGCAATGTCATAGTGGCATTGACTGAAATACAGTAGAATCTTAGGTCCTAGAAGCAGAGCTGACTTATCTGTCAGTACCATCTTGACACTAATAGCTAAGGACTGGGACACCAGATGAGAAAATAGACAGACATGGAAGACAGGATGTAGAGGATAGAGGAAGTGAGGGAGCTTTCAGAAGAGAAGATATTGTCTCAAGAAAAAAAAGTAGGTATGAGAGACAAAGGAAATAAGATGGTAATCATTATAATAAAATTGACGTATTTAAATGCTTGACCAGTCTTTTCACCTGCTTTATACTGCAAGAGGGGATTTTTACCTCGTCTTGGCCATTTTTCTGGCCCATTCTTGGGACTCATAGCCACAGACTCAGTGGTGGATAAAAGTGTGTGTGTGGGTAGCATAGTTTCCGAAGGAGTAGCCAGCTGTTGTCAATAGATACTGGTCATCTGCTGAGCCAGCATTTGGTTCCCTACACATGGGAGACATTGTGTCATGCTTCCCTCTACAGACACATATCATAGGCCACACACACACACACACACACACACACACACACACACACACACACACACACACACACACACACACACACACACACACACACACACACACACACACACACACACACACACACACACACACACACACACACACACACACACACACACACACACACACACACACACACGTATGTGTGTCTGTGCCAATAATTATATCCATATTTTGTATTTCCTGGATTTATCTCTCTCTTTTCATTGGCCAGTAAGAGGGGATTTCTCCTCAGTGTTCTGACGGCCAGCATTAACAGATAAATAAACAGAGAGAGATATATATTTGACTTTGTGTCTTCCTTTAATGAGCCGTCCTCATTACACTAAAAACACCCCCCTAAAAAGAAATGCATTCAGTGCCACCTCGACATAATCATATCACACAGTACACTACAATACATCCTACAGCACCACATTACACAGTACACTACAATACATCCTCCAGCATCACAGTACACTACAATACATCCTACAGCACCACATTACACAGTACACTACAATACATCCTCCAGCATCACAGTACAATACAATACATCCTACAGCACCACATTACACAGTACAATATAATACATCCTCCAGCATCACAGTACAATACAATACATCCTACAGCACCACATTACACAGTACAATATAATACACCCTCCAGCATCACATTACACAGTACAATATAATACACCCTCCAGCATCACATTACACAGTACAATATAATACACCCTCCAGCATCACATTACACAGTACAATATAATACACCCTCCAGCACCACATTACACAGTACAATATAATACACCCTCCAGCATCACATTACACAGTACAATATAATACACCCTCCAGCATCACATTACACAGTACAATATAATACACCCTCCAGCACCACATTACACAGTACAATATAATACACCCTCCAGCATCACATTACACAGTACAATATAATACACCCTCCAGCATCACATTACACAGTACAATATAATACACCCTCCAGCATCACATTACACAGTACAATATAATACACCCTCCAGCACCACATTACACAGTACAATATAATACATCCTCCAGCATCACAGTACAATACAATACATCCTACAGCACCACATTACACAGTACAATATAATACATCCTCCAGCATCACAGTACAATACAATACATCCTACAGCACCACATTACACAGTACAATATAATACATCCTCCAGCATCACATTACACAGTACAATATAATACACCCTCCAGCATCACATTACACAGTACAATATAATACACCCTCCAGCACCACATTACACAGTACAATATAATACACCCTCCAGCATCACATTACACAGTACAATATAATACACCCTCCAGCATCACATTACACAGTACAATATAATACACCCTCCAGCACCACATTACACAGTACATTACAATATAATACACCCTCCAGCATCACATTACACAGTACAATATAATACACCCTCCAGCACCACATTACACAGTACATTACAATATAATACACCCTCCAGCATCACATTACACAGTACAATATAATACACCCTCCAGCACCACATTACACAGTACAGTACAATATAATATAATTCCTCTTTAAGGAATACCTAGGATAGGATAAGTAATCCCTCTCACCCCCCCCCCTTTAAGATTTAGATGCACTATTGTAAAGTGACTGTTCCACTGGATGTCATAAGGTGAATGCACCAATTTGTAAGTCGCTCTGGATAAGAGCGTCTGCTAAATGACTTAAATGTAAATGTAAATGTAATACACCCTCCAGCATCACATTACACAGTACAATGGAATACCTCGGCTCCATCAAAAACATACACACAGAAAAACAGGAACAGTCTCAGTCATTTCACAGAATGAAGGAGGAGAAATAGAGGGATGAGGGAGAGAGAGACAGAGAGAGACAGAGACAGAGACAAATAAACGCGCTGAAGGACCAGCTACAGTAGCTTCAAATGAATTATTGACCCCTCCATGTGAGGCGGAGCCATAGTATAAGACTGTGCTTAGTCTATCAGTCCACAGTCCACTTAGCCTACAGTCCACAGTAGGGGTAGGCAACTAGATTCCCCCACAGGCCAATGCTTGTCAAAGCGCATGATTGGGGGTCCTTTCGGTTACTGGCCCAATACTCATTTATAAAAAATGTTCTAAAAACATTTTACAGTCTTTTCTCCCCAATTGGTAGTTACAGTCTTGTCCCATCACTGCAACTCCCGTACGGACTCGGGAGAGGTGAAGGTCAAGAGCCGTGCGTCCTCCAAAACACAACCCCGCCAAGCACGCTTAACCCAGAAGCCAGCTGCACCAATGTGTCGGAGGAAACACTGTACACCTGGCAACCGTGTCAGCTTGCATGCGCCCGGCCCGGCCCACCACAGGAGTCTCCAGAGCGCGATAGGACAAGGACATCCCGGCCGGCCAAACCCTCCTCTAACTCGGATGACACTGGGCCAATTGTGTGTCGCCTCATGGGTCTCCCGGTCGCGGCCGGCTGCAACACAGCCTGGTATCGAACCAGGATCTGTACTAACACAGATCCTGCGCCACTGGGAGACCCTAGTGGCCCAATGTCCCAGGCTGAGTGGGTGAGGGACACACTGGTGGAGCAGAGAGCATTAGCAGGGTGAATGCTCTCAGAGCCATGGCTGAGTCAGATGTGACGTCTATGAGGAAAAGGTGAAGGAATATAATGCATCTCACTTGCTCTTGTCACAATGCTGCGCAACTGGTTTCATGTAAATGGCAGAGCAGTTCATATGCCGCATACATCAGCCGCTCCTAAATGTCAAATCTAAACGGTTTGGTCTTTTATGCCTGACGATGACTTCCAAGTGAAACACAGAGGAAGCGCTGGTCAGTGTGCAGGTCTCCATTCGCTACAGATATAGGATCTTAACTTGATCACCCTGTTGCAGGATCACTTTTGAGGTATTTGAGGTTTAAAAATGCTTCTGAAGTTTGTAATTTACACTTAGAAATTTCCCGACAAATGTATCAACCCCTACAGATATGTCCACTAATTATAATTCACATAATAATTCATATTTTCTGTTGCTGTGATGCCAGGCCATAAAAAGTGTTTTGCCTTACATTTACAACGTAAAACTTAGCATCATTTTGTATGATCACAATCATAGTGGATATAATTTGACTAATCAATTTAGTCATTCAAGTCATTACCAAAGCATATAACATTGACTGATTGTGTGTGTGTGTGTGTGTGTGTGTGTGCGTGTGCGTGCGCGTGCATGTGCGTGTGTGCGTGTACGCATGTGTGTGCGTGTGTGTGTGTGTGTGTGCGCTAGCCGCAAGGCAGGAAGTATGTTGTCATTAGTACCCTACTGTCCAGTGGTGAAGTGTTAGGGCTGACTGCTCTGTCACCTTCTCATTTTACTCAAACATGTATGGACGCACACACACACTCATACTAAAGCTAGTCTCTTTCTCACACTCCATCCTCTTCCTCTCTCTTTTCCTTCTCTCAATCCTTCTCTATTCCTTCCTCTCCGCTCTCTGTATATCCTCCCTTCCTCTCCTCTCTCTGTATCCTCCTCTTTCCTCTCCTCTCTCTGTATCCTCCTCTTTCCTCCTCTTTTCTCTCCTCTCTCTGTATCCTCCTCTTTCCTCCTCCTCTTTCCTCCTCTTTTCTCTCCTCTCTCTGTATCCTCCTCTTTCTCTCTCTTCTCTCTTTCCTCCTCTTTTTCTCTCCTCTCTCTGTATCTTTCCTCCTCTTTCCTCTCCTCTCTCTTATCCTCCTCTTTCCTCTCCTCTCTCTGTATCCTCCTCTTTCCTCCTCTTTTCTCTCCTCTCTCTGTATCCTCCTCTTTCCTCTCTTCTCTCTGTCTCCTTATCTTTCCTCCTCTTTCCTCTCCTCTCTCTGTATCCTCCTCTTTCCTCCTCTTTCTCTCTCTCTCTGTATCCTCCTCTTTCCTCTCCTCTCTCTGTATCCTCCTCCTCTTTCCTCTCCTCTCTCTGTATCCTCCTCTTCCTCCTCTTTCTCTTCTCTCTGTATCCTTATCTTTCCTCCTCTTTCCTCTCCTCTCTCTGTATCCTCCTCTTTCCTCCTCTTT
>NC_060177.1:9969782-9972282 GCF_021184085.1 Oncorhynchus gorbuscha
AATTGATTCAAAAGCAAAAGGCCATTTTTGAATAAAGGCTGAGCCTTTTTTAATAATCTACTGGAGAACCATTTTGGGTTTAAGTATCATTTCTGTATTAGTGAAGCTTTTAGTGAGAGGTTTAAAGCTTTAATATTTAATCATTTTTGCCCCCCAAACTCATAGTCATTATATAAATAGGCACATTTAATTTTGTCTGGCGTAGCATTCCAAATAAAATTACATATTTTTTGTTCATATGATTTAAAAAACGAGTCATTTGGAGTTGGCAGCGCCATTAGTAAATAAGTTAAATGTGAAACGACCAAAGAGTTAATCAATGTGATGAATGTTTGTAGTGTGTTTGTTTCAGTTGTGTAGAGGTGTTGTTTGAGGCGTGTCCTATATTAGGGTTAGGGAAAATACCATTTTAAATTTGAATCAATTGTAAGATATACCTGTGTGTGTGTGTGTGTGTGTGTGTGTGTGTGTGTGTGTGTGTGTGTGTGTGTGTGTGTGTGTGTGTGTGTGTGTGTGTGTGTGTGTGTGTGTGTGTGTGTGTGTGTGTGTGTGTGTGTGTGTGTGTGTGTGTGCCTGAGAGACATGAGCATATTCCAGTAGTGTATGAGTAAATGATGGTGTGTGTGTCTATATGATATATAATGGTGTGTGTGTGTGTGCGTGTGTGCATGGTATATAATGGTGTGTGTGTGTGCATGGTATATAATGGTGTGTCTGTCTGTATGGTATGTAATGGTGTGTGTCTATATGGTATATAATGGTGTGTGTCTATATGGTATATAATGGTGTGTGTCTATATGGTATGTAATGGTGTGTGTCTATATGGTATATAATGGTGTGTGTCTATATGGTATATAATGGTGTGTGTCTATATGGTATGTAATGGTGTGTGTCTATATGGTATATAATGGTGTGTGTCTATATGGTATATAATGGTGTGTGTGTGTCTATGTGGTATTTAAGGGTGTGTGTGTCTATATGGTATATAATGGTGTGTGTGTATATATGGTATTTAAGGGTGTGTGTGTGGTGTGTGGCTATATGGTATATAATGGTGTGTGTGTGTGTGTCTATGTGGTATTTAAGGCTGTATGTGTCTATATGGTATATCATGGTGTGTGTGTATATATGGTATTTAAGGGTGTGTGTGTATATTTGGTATTTAAGGGTGTGTGTGTATATATGGTATTTAAGGGTGTGTGTGTGTGTGGTGTGTGGCTATATGGTATATAATGGTGGGTGTCTATAAGGTATATAATGGTGTGTTTCTCTATTATGTAATGGTGTGTGTTTCTCTATATGGTATGTAATGGTGTGTGTGTGATTTTCTCTCCAGCATGGGGATGAGCCACGATGACGACCATGCTACCTGTACAGGCCACTCCCACATCATGTCTGGCGAATGGGTGAAGGGCCGTAACCCCAGCGACCTGTCATGGTCCCCTGCAGCCGTGACGACCTGGAGAAGTTCCTCAGGTGAGACAAACACACACACTCTCTAGGTTACTAAGTGGAGCATAGCAATATTATGAGAGTGGAAAATGTGCCTCAGTTCACTGGCCTAAAGGGTCCAGTTTTCCACTTTCAGATTGGACACACACACACACACACACACACACACACACACACACACACACACACACACACACACACACACACACACACACACACACACACACACACACACACACACACACACACACACACACACACACACACACACACACACGCATGCACACACACACACACACACGCATGCACACACTCACTGATACACAGTCACACTCACTCACACACACACCCACACACAGTCACACTCAAACATACACACAATCATTGTACAATATATCCCTCCGCCCAACTCACACACTTCCTTGAATAAATGACCTCTAGTTTCCTTCCAGCCATTATTTGATTGACTTTGACAAGGTCTTCGTAACCAGTCACTCACAGTGATTGAACTGACTGTGTTCCAGCCCTGACCGCTGTCAGCCAGTTTAATCAAGTTGAATGGCGTCTCCTACTCAATGCATTCATCACAACTCTATGAGATGGCATCGGCTTTTATCTATGGGCTGCTGTTGCCAAGAAGCTATTACCATAGCGATGGCTTGATTTATATTGCAAACAGTGGATCTGATTGATCTGACTGTGACTGGAGCTGGACTAGAAATGTAGTTTATTGGCTGTCTGGCGCTCTGAAATCAGTCCCTTGACATTGGATCATTATTATATGTAACAGAAGTGTTAATGTTCACACTGTTAGTGCTGGGGTGGAACAAAAGCCTGTACATACTGCTGCCCTCCAGGACCAGAGTTGCCCAACCCCTTTTAGCAGACCTGTGTGGTGAAAGGTGAATGTTGAGGTTCAGCCTAAATAAGTTTTGCCCATGCCCACACTGCAGGCATCAATATAACATTTAAGGATTTCTCTTTTCCTATACCACAATGTTATCAAAACCACATATTCCCGAGTCAAGGCACAGACAGTCTCCTTACT